>NW_026112878.1:0-55689 GCF_024323335.1 Lathyrus oleraceus
GCCTCCTGTGTACAAACCATAAGGACTGCTCCTCACTTCAGCCACCAATGCTACCATGTCAGGATGATCTGGGATTCTATCAAACGCGGATAAGCAGATTCCTCTGGTGAATAACTCCATCCAACTCGTTGATGTGCTCTCTGTAGTAATTCCTATCGTCCTCTCCGAATACCTCTTCAAGTCTGGACTTCTTCAAACCTGCCAGCACCTTGAGTTCTTCAATCTGTTCTTGAGCCTCATGGAGTTGACCTGTGATGTAACCATTAGTCGAACGGGCGCACAGAAGCTCATTGTTCTTCTCCTTCAGCAAAGTCTTCAATTTCTCCATCTGACCAGTCAGTTCGGCACCATCTCCTTCTCCTTTGTCTTCCGAGAAGCTGAAAATGCATCCCATTGCTCTTGCCACCCAGCTAATTACCATGAGCATCCATTAACTGTTGCTTGACTCGCCTTAACTCAGAGCTGGATGATCCCAAGACCTTGTCTGTCTTCCTGAAGAAATCCACCTCCACAGCTAATTTCCTCTCTGCTTCCTCTTGCAATCTGACGACTTCCCCCTTCTGATATTTGCTCATGGAATTGATGATACAGTCTTGCAACTTCGCACTTAACTCCGAGTTCTCGATTTGAAGTCCCTCCATGGCATTCTTCAATGTCATACTCCTCTCGGCTCACCATCGTTGACTGCTCAGGAGTAGGCGGATACAAAGGTTCTTCAATAGGAATCAGAGTCTTCGTAGCTCGGCTACCTATGGGTTAAGGATAAGTGTGCTCGCTAAGACATCGCGTCTTATGCCTACGTATCTCATCTGGAATGAGAATCAGAGCAAAACGTAGTTCAGCTACATAGGGATTGCCATCTGAGCATGGACTTACGAAAGGAGGACACCAGTTGTGTCAAAGGAGAGTGGGCAATGTGTTCATGTCCTAGCAGCAGGTGTCGCAGCTCGCTGAATCGAGTCTTAGGCAGTTACCTCTGCAATAGAACGGACTACATGCCACAAGATCGGAGACGCTCGGAAAGGTCTAAAGATGGGGAAGCTCTGCCCTAGAGTTGTCATGTAATGTGAACTATGTGTTAGGATTTACAAATGGGAACATCTACCTAATGTTAGCATGCAAAGTAATGAGGGAATTCTACCTATGTTATCATACAAAAGAATATGGGAATCCTACCTATGTTATCATGCAAAGGATATGGGAATCCTACCTATGTTATCATACAAAGGATATGGGAATCCTACCTATGCTATCATACAAAGGGTTCTACCTAATGGGTGTTATCTAGACGGAACAAGAATTGACGAGTGGAGCAAGGAGGGGTGCTAGGGATAAGGGTAGATGGCGATGCATGAAGCAATCGACTTACAAGGTTGATGGCGATGCATAAAGCAATCGAATTACAAGGTTGATGGCGATGCATAAAGCAATCGACTTACTTAAAAAAGGGTGGATGAATACGTGCTGGTTCTGTTAAGTTTTGAAAAATGATTACTCGACGTTGAATCAAGGTTTTGATCTTGTTATGAAATGGTTATCGGATGTTCATTTTATTTCTTGTATTAACAGATGAATAAAGAATGATAGAAATAAACATTATACAATTGATGGGAGAGGGATACATTTGTAATGAATGGAGATTGTACATGGCAATCAAACATATAATATATGCCTCATACACCATACAAGTAGGCCACAATTAATCAAACAAGTAAGATATAAACAAGTATATAATCAAATCAAATAATCAAAGAATGAAATAATGAAGCATTAAACAATGTATGAGAAGTATAAACATATTAAACAATCAAACAATAAAGACATGGATGAAAGAAACAAGTATAAAAATATCAAATGAATAAGACAAGTGAAATTATGCACACAAAGAATCAATGAATAATTTAATCGGGAAATGATGCAAGGATCAAATAAAATCAAGATGCAAAGCCTCTAATATGTGGCATATGAGATGGACAAGGGAGGATCAAAAGATCTCTCAATTGCCTTAAGCAACCCCTAAGTCAAACATCAATCATAAAAGTCAACGGTAAAGTCAAGTCAACTTAAAAAATATGGAATAAATAGTAAATTAATCACAAAAATTATGAGAAATTAAACTAAGTTAGGTGGGGTCAGGACATCATCATTGTCGCATTACGCGAAAAACCGGCGGGAAAACAAGACAACAGAGCCGCCACCGTGCGTTATTTATCCCAAAAGAGGGAAAGGAAACGCTCAGAGTAAACCTGGAAAAGACATGGTCTCGCGACCAAAGAGAAAGGGTAAGGGAGTCGGTTACGCAAGGGGAAGGTATTAGCACCCCTCACGTCCGTCGTACTCGACGGGATCCACGCTCTAAGAAAGAAAAGGTTGCTAAAACAAACACCACACACACACACTGGCTGAAAGAGACACAGGAAAACAAACAAGACCGAAACTGACTCGGCAGGATACCGCATCCTGGGCCTACTTAGTCTATCAGGCATAGACATCAGAGTCAAAGTAGTTCGGACCGGGGAAACGACACATGCTCGCTAGGATGTCGCATCCTATGCATACGTATCTCCTTTGGACGAAGGAGAATCAGAGCATTCGTAGCTCGGCTGACACGCACACAAAAACAGGCAAAGGCAAACGTGGAGCCCGAATGCCAATCACTGGACTTACATCAGCATCCAAACCAACACACGCACACTGGAACCCAGATGCCACTCGATGGACTTATACCGGCTTCCAAGCACACAACAAGAACAAACAGACAACAAATTGCTAAGGAGTCGGGAACTCGAGCCTAGCAATCGTCAAACAACACACACAAAAAGAAAAAAGGCGCCCGGAGAGACCTCGCACGGTCTCCTGCCTACATACCTCGTCTGGAACGAGGATCAGGGCGATGTAGTTCCCCTACAGAGGGGAGAAAGACTAGCCTAACCAGATAACAGAGGGAGACACAACTAGGGAGACTACGACTCGAGCCTAGATGTTATCATGCAAATCATCCCTAAGTTAAGGTTTCTAGCTAACTTGCACAGGAAGCAAGCCTATCGTAACCCTGACTTGCACAGGAAGCAAGCCAAACTAAACCTAACTTGCACAGGAAGCAAGCTAAACTAAACCTAACTTGCACAGGAAGCAAGTCACACAAACACACAAGCACAAGTAGCACACACTATATGCAAACAATGGGCTCAATCAAGGTTAGGTTTTAGTCGAGGGGTCATATCAACCTCAACAAACAAACCACTGGAACTGGGTAATGTTAGCTCTTAACCTTGCCATTGAGGGGCTAAGGTGAAGCAGATGAAAGATGAGTGAAGATAGGACTTCACAGCTCTTATCCCTGGCCTGGGAGAGCTTAAGACAAGAATGTGTGGGTTCAGAAAGTGGGAACCCTTCTACACATTTAAAACTGACTCAACTGTACAATTGTACAAGATCTTGGGTTTGTATCTGCAATGCATCAACACAGTGGTGTGAGCAAAACAGATGACACACAGAATAGCAGGGGATAGGTTGCATATCCCTTGGGTTCTGCCAATTGCCTCTTCACTTAGGAGGTCTTTGACTCTATACAAGGACAAATGTAAACAGTCACAAACATTGCCTCTTAAGGAGGACTTCAGACAGTTGCCTGGCCAAGTAACAGGCCAGGTCTTCCAGACTACATGAAGATTTAGAAGTATACCTCAATGCAAATTGCTTATACAAGCAAAGCAAAGCAAAAGTTCACAAGGAACTGAGCAACTAAAAGCACCTGAAATAGTCAAGCAGACATTAGTATACAACTTCAAAACAAAGCAAAAGGAAACAGACATCAACAGTTAATCATAAGCAAGTGAATGTGCAAGGCACAAGGCTCAAGGCATGTGAGCCAAGCAACCTACAAAAAATAACATGTTAGTCATGATAAACAAGCAAGTTCAATCAAAAAGAATTGGTCTCATTGGCCATTTGTTGGTCAACCTGAAAACATGAACTCAAATGTGAGTAACAGGACCACTAGGGCAAGCCTAGGGTCAAAAGTGAATGAGAAAGTTAAAACAGCAAAGGGCAAGTATCCAAAATCATGTTCAAACAATCAAGAAACAAAACCAATTGGGTCCACATTCATATCAATCATCATTATCATTTCATGAATAAATTAGGTCAAAACATGGCATTTAGAAGCTCATAGAAGTCAACAGCAAGACTTGAATCAAAAGCAAGCTCAAACATTTCCAAAAAATCACCAAAGAAATCATGATCAATCCCAACACATAGCATGGTAAGCATGTCAAATTTCATCTCATTTGGACAAGTGGAAGGCAGTCAATGAAAATCAGAAAGTCAAAGCAATTTTGAACATGCTCAAAGAAGTCAACCAAACATGCATCAACTTAGAAAAATCATAAATCAGAGATGGCATATGATAAATGAATGGGACTAAAACCATGGCAAAGCTTAAGATGTCTAGTAATCTCATGTAAAATTTCATGTCCATCTAATAAAGTATGAGCATTTCACAAAACAAATGGGCACATGTATCACATAAGGTCAACATTTTGGTCAAACAGGGGAGAAAATCTCAAACAAATGGAAAATGCCATAAACAAATCCACAAAAAATCATATGCAAACTAGACATGTTCAAGCTCAATCATACAAAAAATCAATCCATTTGGAGGTCAATAGACATGGCTATAAAAATCAACAAGTTGCACATCAATGGTGTGACACAAATTGTCACACCCTACTTCAAAAATTCACAACTCACAATCCAGATAAGATAAATTCATGATCTTTACATCAAAATAAACATGAATGAGTCTAGTTTGAGCACAAAAATTTCAGGGCCATAGGATAATGCATCACAATTTCACAAAGGAGTTGGCAAGATGTACAAAAATTGGCACATGATCAAAACCCTAATGCCATTTAAAATCTACTCATCAAAAAAATAGCAAAAATCATGATAAAAAACTAGGGATCCATATGAACACAATGCAAAAAGTCCCATGAATTTTGGATTTAAAATGAATGAGTTATGATTTTTTTTAGATTGTGTAACAAAGTGAAATTAAAATTGAAATGAAATGATTTTAATTGAATTTAAATAAAGACCGGATGGCATTATGGTAATTGTGGAGGCTTTAAGTGAAACGGTGCGCAGCATGTAGAAGGCACGTGAAACGGTGCATGGAATGGCACGGTAACATTTCATGGAACAGTGCACAGAACATGCAAACACGATGCAGAAGATCAAATGGATTCTGGATTCGAAAATGGTTCTAGGGTTTCATGCTACAGTTCACATTCAAGCACGATGATGAACAAACTTCCCAGAAATGGAAACAAACATACTAATCAACTCAGCAAACCACATAATCCATAATCCAACATCCATTTTCAATAATTTGAACTAAACATCATGAACCAAACAAGAACATATTCAACTATCAAACTTCAGATCCATGTAACTTTCAGCATACTTAACCATTCAGCATGATTCAAAGTGCAAAACAATCAGCAAACAAGATCTATAAGAAGCATGGCATAGTTTAGAGAAATGAGAGACTCGAAAACTTACTTGTTCTTGAAGACAAAGGTGAAACAGTGTTGATTTGGATGTTTTGGCTTGAAATAGGTGCTACTTTCAGCTTGCAATGATGAATGATGAAAGAAGTTTAGCTCAAAAATGCTTGAAGGAACTCCAAATCGACTCTGCCATGGAAGGATGATTGTTAATGCAGCTATGAAAATGGTCTTACAGTTGAGAAACAAAGCCCCAAAATGCTTCCAAGAAGATGTTGGATGATGAAGCAAGCAAGCAAATTCGTGCTTCTTTAAAGGTTTGAGCAGAAAATTTCCAAAGTGCAAAATGGATTTTTTAGAGAGAAGTGATTTTCTGTTCTGGGATTGTGGCTGCTAGGGTTGCAAATGATCAGAAAAAGAGCTTTATATTTGCCGTTTAGGTTCTCTAATGAAGTGCTAAGCACAATTAGTTTTAATGAGCAAATTGCTAATTGGCCATTTTAGTTCACATGGTGAGGTGTGATGTGCAAAGGTCACGAATTTGGGCCTTCCACAAGTCATAAACAACATTTCAGATCATATTTGAATGGCCAAAGTGTTTGGAAATGAATAAATCAAAAGTTCACAATTTCACTTTACTTAAAAATAATTCATGTAAGTGAAAAAATGCCATTTTGATCCATAAGGTTTTGGTGCATGATGATGACATTTTTTGAAAGAGGGGATCAAATGTGACTTGTAGGAAAAAACCCCACCCAATTTGGCCAAATGGTTTGAGAGATATGGCCTTTTGAAGTTCAAAAATTTTTGAAAATGAATTGATCATATCTTGCCAACCATACATGGGAATTGAGAGTTCTTGGACTTTTTGGAAATGGGAGAACAAGATCTTCAACTTTCATGTTGGGAAAAAATTCATTTGAAGCTTGTATCATGATGTAAGTTTGGGATCAAGAAGTTTCCATTTTTGGCAAGTTTCAATTACAGGTCCAGTTTCTATTTTTGGAAATTTCTGATTTGGCTTCAAATTCTTCAATGATGATGTTTGTCATGATATATGAGGCCTATTTGGACATGAATAAGCTCTCTCAAACCAAATCCATCCATCAAAACCATAAAATCAGGCCCAATTGACCAAGTTTGACTTTTTAGGGTTTCTGACTGACTGTGCATTGACTGATGACTTCTGAACATCCAAACCTTGACCTAAACACTTCAAATGGATCCCCAAGTCATGTGAACATGTTGGACCAACCCTAGGGCCTTGGCTCAATGAAAAACACACTTGCTTGCTTGACTGACTGATCTCCTGACCAGTTTGACCTAACTTGTCAACTGAACTTGCACTTGGGCAAATGGACAATGCAATGTTATGCAGTGGACTATATTATGTTAATGAACTAATGATGAAAATGTATGTACAAAATGTAGGTGCAAATTTGAGGTGCTACAGCTGCCCCTATTCAATCAGCTGGGAACCCGAATGGATGAGAGCAACGGCTGTCAGACTTTCAGGGTACACAGGGATTGAATACCAAAGAACCGTAGAAATTCGCACTCTGCTGGGAAAATAATCAACAATGCCTGTCATAATCGGCAAAGGAACAGTCTTGAAACAAGAATCCGTCTGGAACGGAAAAAGTCGGCCTGATCACCGAAATAGTAACGTCGACCTGGATACCAAAATAAATGGTAACGCAGGGATAACCATGGCCTGAACACCACACGTCCGCTGGGGATTATTATCTCTCCTTTTCATGCTTTTCTTGAACCCCGAGATTTTTCTTTTGCGCAAATGATCCCCGATCGCTGCAGTTGAACCCCAACATCTTGTTTTGCCAAAATAATGAACCCCATTCTCCAATTTGAACCCCAGTCGCCTGACGATAACTCGCGATCGCCATTGTGAACCCCATTCTCCAGAAAATGCCGCAACATCTCCCTTTCTCCATTTGAACCCCGCTCTCCAGAAAATGCCTCAACATTTCCCTTTCTCCATTTGAACCCCGCTCTCCAGAAAATGCCTCAACATTTCCCTTTCTCCATTTGAACCCCGCTCTCCAATTTCTCGTGATAATTCCGCTGGCAACGTCGGAAATAACACCAACACCACTCTGAGGGCGACATATCAGAGGGTATACCTTCACAAAAGGAAGGTAACATGTGCGTCTCTTCCCTGGAAGACACCTATAACGACCTCCATTGGCCTCAGCCAAAGTCTAAGGTGACACATGAACAGAAGATAATCCTGAGGACCTCATCCCGGATATAATCTTCAACTCCAATCTCCATTTGAACCCCAGAAAATGCCGCAACATCTCCTTTTCTCCAGTTAAACCCCGTAATCACGCTGATCGCGTAACGTCCTTTGATTCCATTTCCTTCTCCGCTTGACAGAAAAATTTCCTCCAATATCGCACTACTGGGGAACATTGCTGATCTGACGTCATGATGCTAGACTCCTCAGAGTAACATCTTCCAATCGCTGTCTCGCACGACAGAAAACTCCTCCAGTATCGCACTACTGAGGAACACCTCTGATTCAAAATCAAGATACTAAACTCCGCGGAGCAACACCTTCACTTCTGATAAAACCACCTCTCAAACGGTAACCACGGCTTGAGCCTAGCTTATGCGTGCAATATGATGCATGATTGACTTTTCTGCGTAATGCTCCATAATTATGGAAATGCTACGCGATTTATTATGCAATATGCTATGCTTATTCTTCATGATGAATGCATAAAAAAATCTCCCTCAAGGGACTCTCCTGGGGAGCTCGAGACACTCTGCTGAGGAACTCGTCAATACTCCGATTCCACCCTACTGGGGAATGACGCTGCTGTTGGGAAAAGGTAACCCTTGCTGGGGAAAGCCTCCTTTGCACCCAATCCGCTTGGGGAATTGCTGGGGGATAGGAACCACCAACACTCGGTGGGGATACCTCGATCTTTGACTTGCGGGGGATATCAATCCCGACTCTGCTTTGGAGAACCCTCACAGATACCTGACGACTTCACTGGGGAAATGCTCACAGATACTCCGCTAGGAAACAGCAACCTCCAGGCCTGGCAACTGGGGAAGCATCGATCTAAAACCTGCTGGGGATAACCATCCTGACCCTGCCAGGGGAAACGAATGCTACTCCGCTGGGGACAACCCATGCAATCCACAGGTAGAATCAACTCAGCTGGGGATGCAGATATCAGTCTGCTACGGAAACTCGTCCAATCCACTGGTAGGATGAGCACCGCTGGAGATATATTTCATTGCAACCCGCTCCACTCGGGGATAGCAACCTTCGGGCCTGCTGCTGAGGAAACATCGTTTTAAACCTGCCTGGGATAACCATCCTGACTCTGCTAGGGGACCCACAGACCTTGGATCCGCTGGGGAGTTAGTTCTCACGATTCTGTTTGGAGACTACGCTGGGGAAATGAGAAAAGTTGGTACAGAACATCCGTCGACTTGTCGAACCATAGTATCCGCCTCCTAATCTCGTATCAGCTTTCCACTTTTGAGAATTCCCAGACTCGTCTGGACCTTTTCTGCTCCATCATCTTGTATTCCCAATCGCTCCGCACTCGACGAAGATCGAACTCCTGGGACTTATACAGAAATTTCAATTTTCCGACTTTGAAGAGTCTTCTTGATTAATTTCAAAGGCCCTCGGACGTCCTTCGACGTCTCTTCACCGTTCCTCCAACTCGCCTGTCCCTGATTGGACTCTGCGGGGAATTTCCACAGACTTTCCAGTCTTCCGACTTTGAAGAGTCTTCTTGATTATTTCAAGGATCGTCGCACGTCCTTCGTCTCTTCGTCATCCCTTCATATTCATTCGTCCCTGACCGGACTCCACGGGGATTTGTCTTGTCAAAAGCTTCCACATCACAACCTGCAAGTGAGCGAAAATATCTAACAGCACCTGCAAAAGGAGATCGTCAGATAAAACCGTGCCCCAGGCGTGTCAAGATTTCAACACTTGGGTCCCTCAACCTTCCGAATAAGATTTCAAGCTCTCAATCTTATAAACATGCATTGGAAGGGACCTGTATGTCTCAAAATGCAAGATTCTTTATCAAAAATAATTGGATGTTTTTGCAATCAAAGCGGTAATGAAAAACAAAAACAAAATTATTTGACTGAATATGCATTTTATTGATTGAAAAAAGTGTGGCTCAAATGAGCAATACAAAGGAAGCAATTCCTGAAAAGAGGTAATTGCGCACAAAAGGAAAAATCTATCCTAATGGCAATGTGAAACCCGTGATCTCATCGAGTTCCAACTCAGTTACACCCCATATATCCTCAGACTCTCCATGCTTTCTGCCTTCTGAACAAGACGTTTCTGATTGATCCCCACCGGGTATTATCCATGATGCCTTAACCCAAAACGCAAACGATCATGCTGGACGCAGTTGTTCGTTTCAATCCCTCTTTTGCCTGGACCGCCCTTTCGGGTTTTCAGTCCACCGGGATACCCTTTTTTGCCCAAGCCGCCTTTCCAGGTTTTCGACTTGCCGGGTGTACAATTTTTCATTTTATCCCTAATTTTTGCCCGAACCTTTCTTTCTGTTTTTGGTTCGCCGGGATGCCCATTTTTGCCTGAACTGTTTTATTCTTTTCGTCCAGCGGGTCTCTTTACACGAAGTATTTTTTAACTGCGTCCGCATTCACAGGGGATGGAAAATCCTCGCCATCCATGGTCGTTAGCAACAAGGCTCCGCCAGAGAAGACCTTCTTGACCACGAATGGACCTTCATAATTCGGTGTCCATTTGCCCCTTCGATCGTTTTGAGGAGGAAGGATCCTTTTCAGCACCATATCACCTACGTGATATACCCGAGGTCGCACCTTTTTGTCAAAAGCACGCTTCATCCTTTGCTGGTATAACTGCCCATGACAGATGGCCGCCAGCCTCTTTTCCTCAATTAGGCTCAACTCCTCGTATCGGGTTCTTACCCATTCAGCCTCTTGCAATTTCACGTCCATCAGGACTCTCAAAGAGGGAATCTGAACCTCAATAGGTAATACAGCCTCCATCCCATACACCAATGAGAAAGGAGTTGCCCCAGTAGATGTACGCACCGACGTTCGATACCCGTGCAATGCAAACGGCAACATCTCATGCCAGTCTTTATAGGTTACCACCATTTTCTGCACAATCTTCTTGATATTCTTGTTGGCTGCCTCAACCGCCCCATTCATCTTCGGACGATAAGGAGAAGAATTATGATGCTCGATCTTGAATTCCCGGCACAGTTCTGCCATCATCTTATTGTTCAAATTAGAACCATTATCAGTAATGATTCTCTCGGGAACCCCATATCTGCAAATGATGTCTCTCTTGAGAAACCTGGCCACAACCTGCTTCGTCACGTTCGTATAAGAGGCTGCTTCAACCCACTTGGTGAAGTAATCAATAGCCACTAATATGAACCGATGCCCATTCGAAGCTGTAGGCTCAATCTTTCCGATCATATCAATGCCCCACATAGCAAACGGCCATGGAGACGACATTAAGCTCAAAGGATTTGGAGGCACGTGCACCTTATCAGCATAAATCTGGCATTTATGACACTTCCGCACGAAATTAAAACATTGGGCCTCCATTGTCATCCAATAATAACCTGCCCTCAGCAGCTTCCTTACCATTGCATTCCCACTGGCATGGGTACCGAACGATCCTTCATGAACCTCTTTCATCAATTGGCTTGCTTCTTTATCATCAACACATCTTAGCAAGACCCAATCAAAGTTCCTCTTATACAAAACCCCATCCTTATTCAGGTAGAACACCATGGCCAACCTCCGCAGAGTCTTTCGGTCCTTTTTAGATGCTCCCTCGGGATACTCTTGAGTCTCCAGATAGCGCTTGATATCGTAATACCACGGCTTCTCATCATCAGGCGCTGTATCAACAGCAAACACATAAGCCGGCCTATCCAAACGTCCAACCTCAACACTGGGGAACTGATTCCACCACTGCACCTTAATCAAGGCGGCTAGAGTAGCCAAAGCATCTGCCAAAGGATTCTCCTCTCTAGGCACATGATGCATCTTCACCTTGGTGAAAAACGTCAACAATCTCCTCGTATAATCTCGGTACGGCACTAAATGAGATTGATGCGTATACCACTTCCCGTTAACCTGATTTATCACCAGAGCTGAATCTCCATATATGACAAGGTTCTTGATCCTCAAATCAATCGCCTCCTCAATTCCCAATATACAAGCTTCATATTCAGCCACGTTGTTGGTGCACTCAAATGTTAGCCGGGCAGCAAAAGGAATGTGGGATCCTTTCGGCGTAACCAAAACAGCACCAACACCGCTTCCATTCACGTTAACGGCCCCATCAAACATCAAAATCCATTCGGATTCAGGGTCAGGCCCCTCCTCCGGGATTGGTTCCTCGCAATCTTTCGATTTGAGAAACATGATGTCCTCATCAGGGAATTCAAACTTCATCGGTTGATAATCATCAATGGGTTGCTGAGCGAGGTAATCAGACAATACACTCCCCTTGATAGCCTTCTGAGAGGTATACTGTATATCATATTCAGTCAAAATCATTTGCCATCTCGCAACCCGTCCGGTCAATGCTGGCTTTTCGAAAATGTACTTGATTGGATCCATCTTGGAAATCAATAAAGTGGTATGAACCAGCATGTACTGCCTTAGTCGGCGAGCAGCCCAGACCAAAGCACAGCAAGTTTTCTCGAGCAGTGAATATCTTGTTTCACAGTCGGTAAACTTTTTGCTAAGGTAGTATATGGCATGCTCTTTTCGACCAGACTCGTCATGCTGCCCCAATACACACCCCATAGACCCCTCAAGGACCGTCAAGTACAGAATTAACGGTCTTCCCTCCACAGGAGGCATCAGAATCGGAGGCTCCTGCAAATATTCTTTTATTTTTTCAAATGCCGCTTGGCAATCATCATTCCACCTGACCGTTTGATCTTTTTTCAACAACTTGAATATCGGTTCGCACGTGGCTGTTAGATGAGATATGAACCGTGAAATGTAGTTCAATCTACCTAAGAAACCACGAACCTCCTTCTCCGTTCTCGGTTCAGGCATTTCTCTTATTGCTTTTACTTTTGCAGGATCAACCTCGATTCCTTTCTCACTTACAATAAACCCCAGCAATTTACCGGACCGCACTCCGAACGTGCACTTGTTCGGATTCAACCTCAGTCTAAACTGTCTCAGCCGGTCGAACAACTTGGCCAAATCTACCAAATGCCCCTCTTCTGTCTGGGACTTTGCTATCATGTCATCAACATAGCATTCGATTTCATGATGAATCATATCATGAAACAAAGTCACCATGGCCCTCTGATAAGTAGCACCGGCGTTCTTGAGACCGAATGGCATCACCTTGTAACAAAAGGTACCCCACGGTGTGATGAACGTTGTTTTCTCCATATCATCTGGCGACATTTTAATTTGATTATAGCCAGAAAAGCCATCCATGAAGGAAAACACCGAGAATTGAGCTGTATTATCTACCAACACATCGATGTGAGGTAGCGGAAAATCATCTTTCGGACTAGCTCGGTTCAGATCTCGGTAGTCCACACACATTCTCACCTTCCCATCCTTCTTCGGAACTGGCACGATATTTGCAACCCACGGCGGATAATTAGTGACAGCAAGGAAACCAGCATCCCACTGCTTCTGCACTTCTTCTTTGATTTTCATCGCCATGTCAGGTCGAGTTCTGCGCAATTTCTGCTTCACTGGAGGACAATCTGCTCTCAACGGTAGCTTGTGCACAACAATATCGGTATCCAACCCTGGCATATCTTGATAAGACCAGGCAAAGATGTCGACATACTCTTTCAACAGTGCTACCATTCTGCTCTTGACACTTTCCTCCAAAGCAGCCCCGATTTTCACTTCTTTTTTGACCTCGTCGGTACCCAAGTTCACAACCTCAATCTGCTCTTCATGCGGCTGAATCACCTTCTCCTCTTGTTTCAACAACCTGGCTAATTCCCCTGGCAGTTCACAATCTTCTTCGCCTTCTTCTTCAGCATGATAGATTGGATTGTCGAAGTCATACGAGGGTGTAACAGGATTGTTATCAATGAGATCCGGAGAAGAATCACATCTGCATGAATGTTGATTCATGCATTGCTTTAGAACCGGTGTGTGACAAATTGAAAAAGAAAAATGAAAACATTGCCATTTTTATTTTATTTTTATTTTTAAACTGCAAAAATAAATGAAAAACAGGGAACACCGCTTTTAATTGAAAAACATCCTTTTATTAATGATGCGAACTTGCAAATTTAAACATGAGGTGGCCCTTACAATGGACCATTACGTGTCGGGCAACGCGTATGGCTTTCATGCACATAAAATCAAAACAAGAAAAATATTACTCTTCCAGCAGAGTGACCCGGATGATCTTTTCAGCCTTCCAGTTTTGGATTCCCATCCCTGGTGCGCACGGCTTTATCCACCGGTCGATGTCGCAGTCGCTATCAGCTTCCTCACTCATCATGCAGATGTGATCCGGATCCAGCATTCCGGCGCTTGTGAATGTTACTGACGTACGGCGTCCTCTGCCTTGTCCTGAGCCTCGGCCCGGCTGGTAACCCACTCCGAAGCGATCTTTCTTTGCGGAGATATCCATCATCCTGCCCCAACCAGGAGCCTCTCCATTCTTTACCACCTCGGCGGCCTGTTTGTACGAAGCAATGGACGGTTTCTCCTCCTCTTTGGCAAACAGAGCATTCTCCACCTTAACGGTTTCGAAAGCTTGACTTGGCGTCTCCCAGATTTCGCCATCCATCTCCACATATTTGAATGAGGACAGGTGGCTGACAAAGATATCCTCCTCTCCGCAGACAGTGACGACCTGTCCCTCCCAGATGTATTTCAACTTTTGGTGTAAAGTCGAGGTCACTGCGCCAGCAGCATGGATCCATGGTCGACCCAACAGGCAACTATATGCCGGCTGGATATCCATGACGTAAAAAGTCGACTTGAACACCTCTGGGCCTATCTTCACAGGAAGCTCAACCTCTCCAAACACGGCCCGCTTCGACCCATCGAATGCCCGCACTATTAAATCAGTCGGAGTCAGAATCAGCCCATCACAATTCAACTTTGCCAGAGCCTTCTTCGGCAACACATTCAAAGAGGAGCCGGTATCAACCAGCACATGCGAAAGCACGGCTCCTTTACATTCCATCGCTATGTGTAACGCCCGATTGTGATTTCTCCCATCCACAGTCAAGTCCATGTCTGTAAAACCCAACCCATGGCTGGCATGCATGTTAGACACGACCGTCTCCAACTGGTTAATGGTAATCTCTTGAGGAACATAGGCTTTCCTCAAAATCTTCAACAAAGCCTCCCTGTGACCCTCAGAGCTTAACAGCAAGGACAAAATGGATATTTTGGAAGGAGTCTGCTGCAGATGGTCAACCAATTTGTACTCAGACTTCTTGATGATTCTCAAGAATTCCTCTGCATCATCATCAAGTTTTTCTTCCGACCCAAGCGGCGCCGGTGTCACCACTGGAGTACTATCACTCACCACTGCTTTCCCTTTTGCCCTGGCTAAAGCCTCGGCCTTTTCTTTTTTCTCTTTTTCTCCTTCTTCTCTCCTTAAGGCATCCGGAGCAAACAGTCTGCCACTGCGAGTGAAACCGCTAGGACCGGCATTATCCACCTTCGAAACGGTGGTTTCATCCGCAGTCTGATCCTCTACCCTCTCACCATTGCAGTATACCTCTCCACCATAATGCCATGGTACGGCATCCTCTTTGTCATACGGAATGGGTCCAGGTACCGTGATGGTAACTGGAGCCGCCTCCGCCAGGGTAGACAAATCTACCGGGTCAAAATAAATTGTTATGGTGGAGACCTCTTCTTTTCCCATATCAACCTTCTCAATCAAAATACTCCCATCGTCCATCAAACTCTGGACAGTCTTCCTTAAGAGTTCACACCCATCAGGGGCACCAACGCACTCAGCACATTGCTCATCACAGCCTGGATAAACCCCATTCTTCAACAACTGCCTCTTGACCTCAGCCAGAGGAGTCTTCAACTGATTAACACTTGACAACCCAACTCTGCCCTCCTCAGAGATAGCATTCACCCCCCTTTGACCATGCACGGGCATGGGATTAGCATTCACGTTGGGAGATGGTGCAAAGTTGATAGCTTTCGAATCCACCAAGTCTTGAACTGTGTGCTTAAAAGCTTTACAGTTCTCTATATTATGTCCAGGAGCACCCGAATGGAATTCACACTTTGCATTTTCATCATAGTTGGCTGGCCTTTGATCAGGTCTCAAAGGTGCCAGAGTCCTTGTCTGTACCAACCCCAGATCCATCAGCTTTTTGAACAGGAACGAATAAGTCACAGGCGGCCTGTCAAACTGCCTATCAACTGCTCTCCCCCACACCTGATAACCAGCCCTCTGAGGCCTCTGCTGAAATGGTTGTCTTTGCTGTTGAGGTTGTTGTTGTTGTTGTTGCTGTGCAGGCTGATGCTCAGCAGGAATGGTTACCGCAGCAGTATGCTGGAAGTAACGATCCCTACTGGGTCCTCTTTGTGTGTATACTGCACTGGTATCACCCTCCTTCTTCCTCTGTCCATTCCCAAAGGGCTTCTTTGACCCAGACGACGAAGCTACACCCTGAATCTTCCCGAGCTTCAACCAGCTCTCAATTCTCTCCCCAGCCACAACTATATCTGAAAAGTTGGTCACCGGACAACCAACCATCCTCTCAGCATACGCCCCCTGCAAAGTCCCCATAAAGAGATCAGACATCTCTCTGTCAACTAATGGAGGTTGCACTCTGGCAGCCAACTCCCTCCACCTCTGAGCGTATTCTTTAAACCCTTCGTTATTCTTTTGAGACATACCCTGCAGCTGGGTACGACTCGGGGCCATATCAGCATTGAACTGATACTGCTTAAAGAATGCGTCCCCCAGATCTTGCCAATTCTTGATATCAGAAGATTTCAGCTTGGTATACCATTCCAAAGATCCTCCAGACAGACTGTCCTGGAAGAAGTACATCCACAGCTTTTGGTCCATGGTGTAAGCTGAGATCTTGCGGACAAAAGCCTGCAGATGAGTCTCGGGGCAGGAACTCCCATTATAGAGATCAAACGCGGGCGCTTTAAACTTTTGCGGGATCACAATCCCCTCCACTAGCCCCATGTTTGACATGTTTACCACCCCAGGAGTGGCATAGCTCTCCAGAGCTCTGATCTTTTCAGCCAGCAGCTGAATCTCTTTGTTCTGTGGCGGAGCACTGTACTGACCAAAAGGTTCATTATGCATCGAGAACTGGTCTGCTTCCCTGTCTTCCTCTCTGTCATCCTCAACCCCGAAGAATGGAGGAAACATACTATCCTTCAAATTAGGACCCATCGGACCAGGTTGACCCCCTGTAGCAGTGCCAAAACCACCAGCATTATCATTTACCATACCCACAGTTGCTCTTTTTCCACCGTCTCTAGAACCACCCAGCCCCTGGTTGGAGACACCATCCAAGTTTACACCACTGTTAGCCGCTGAAGCCCGCTTGAGCTTCTCAACTTTGTCTGCTAGAGCCTTCTGACCAACTGCAAAGCCTTGCATGATGTTGATCAGCTCAGTCATCTTGTCTTTTAGCTCGAGGATATCTGTGTTTGGAAGATCCATCAGTCGAGGAGTGTTGCGCCTCGTGAAGTATCTGTGAGATCGGGTTGAGCGCAAAGGTACAACTCTACGAGCACGCGCAATGATTCCTGAAACAATCAAGCACGTTAGCAACAGATACCTGCAAAACAGCGAACAGGTTAATATGCATGAATGCAACGTCTGTCCATATGAGGAAGATTATGTCCTTTGATTCTGGTTTCATCGAGACAGATAATATTTCACCAATAACATTTTGACATTCAGATGTCTCTCAACCAGATTCTCAATCAATAATACTCCCCATATGGCTAGACATAGGTTCGATGCAGATGAATGCAAAATGAGAATGATGCAGATGAATGAATGCAATGCATTGCCATCCTCCAAGCCATCTAATCATTTGTTACTCTGAATCACAACCCTGATCTCTGAACCAATCACAACCATCTGAAGTCTGATTAACCATAAATCCGACTCAAGGGTTCCGAAATAAACGGAACTGAAAGATACACCATCATCATCACCACCAACCAATCTCTGATCAGATACCCATAACCTCTGAATCGGCCCGGGGAATCCTGAAATAAACGGATCCCCACTGATAACTCGGACAGCACTCCGGCGTCTCGGCAATAAATGACCATAAATCCGACTTATAAATATGACTCTGATCCGCGGAACAAAAAAATCACCATCTGAGTCACCATCTGAACATACCTCTGTAAGAATCACCCTCCCCTCACAGGTAAATTCTAATCAGGTCATCCTAAGGCGGATAATAGTCTCGACAATCGGGCAGAGATACTCAATGGGTTTGCCCTTTCGGGTGTGCCATTGTAGCTCTCCTGAGATCGTCTAAACCAAAGATCCGGGAAATGATCGGTCACCAGAGTCAATAGCCCAAAAGAGATAATCCAACCTAAGCGGAATAACTCCACCCGGCAAGACTCTCTCAAATGAACCTCGTCCGGCTGTGGTGACATGTCTCCGCATCATGTCGTACAACATGTGAAGAGACATGAGACCACGCTAATCCTAGGTGTGTACTCAGGCCTGGGTATTGGGCCTCACTCAGAACACCCACCCCAAACAGAGGAACCACCTGCACAGAGGACGACAACATGATAGTATGATGCATGCAAATATTTATGCAAATATATACACAGTCAGAATAATAAATGCAATAGATAAAGCAAACAAACAACCTAAACTAATCCTAGAACGCTAGGAAAGACTCGCTTAGGGAAGATGGACCAGCACAGGTCTACATCCGCAATCCCCAGCAGAGTCGCCAGCTGTCGCATTACGCGAAAAACCGGCGGGAAAACAGGACAACAGAGCCGCCACCGTGCGTTATTTATCCCAAAAGAGGGAAAGGAAACGCTCAGAGTAAACCTGGAAAAGACATGGTCTCGCGACCAAAGAGAAAGGGTAAGGGAGTCGGTTACGCAAGGGGAAGGTATTAGCACCCCTCACGTCCGTCGTACTCGACGGGATCCACGCTCTAAGAAAGAAAAGGTTGCTAAAACAAACACCACACACACACACTGGCTGAAAGAGACACAGGAAAACAAACAAGACCGAAACTGACTCGGCAGGATACCGCATCCTGGGCCTACTTAGTCTATCAAGCATAGACATCAGAGTCAAAGTAGTTCGGACCGGGGAAACGACACATGCTCGCTAGGATGTCGCATCCTATGCATACGTATCTCCTTTGGACGAAGGAGAATCAGAGCATTCGTAGCTCGGCTGACACGCACACAAAAACAGGCAAAGGCAAACGTGGAGCCCGAATGCCAATCACTGGACTTACATCAGCATCCAAACCAACACACGCACACTGGAACCCAGATGCCACTCGATGGACTTATACCGGCTTCCAAGCACACAACAAGAACAAACAGACAACAAATTGCTAAGGAGTCGGGAACTCGAGCCTAGCAATCGTCAAACAACACACACAAAAAGAAAAAAGGCGCCCGGAGAGACCTCGCACGGTCTCCTGCCTACATACCTCGTCTGGAACGAGGATCAGGGCGATGTAGTTCCCCTACAGAGGGGAGAAAGACTAGCCTAACCAGATAACAGAGGGAGACACAACTAGGGAGACTACGACTCGAGCCTAGATGTTATCATGCAAATCATCCCTAAGTTAAGGTTTCTAGCTAACTTGCACAGGAAGCAAGCCTATCGTAACCCTGACTTGCACAGGAAGCAAGCCAAACTAAACCTAACTTGCACAGGAAGCAAGCTAAACTAAACCTAACTTGCACAGGAAGCAAGTCACACAAACACACAAGCACAAGTGGCACACACTATATGCAAACAATGGGCTCAATCAAGGTTAGGTTTTAGTCGAGGGGTCATATCAACCTCAACAAACAAACCACTGGAACTGGGTAATGTTAGCTCTTAACCTTGCCATTGAGGGGCTAAGGTGAAGCAGATGAAAGATGAGTGAAGATAGGACTTCACAGCTCTTATCCCTGGCCTGGGAGAGCTTAAGACAAGAATGTGTGGGTTCAGAAAGTGGGAACCCTTCTACACATTTAAAACTGACTCAACTGTACAATTGTACAAGATCTTGGGTTTGTATCTGCAATGCATCAACACAGTGGTGTGAGCAAAACAGATGACACACAGAATAGCAGGGGATAGGTTGCATATCCCTTGGGTTCTGCCAATTGCCTCTTCACTTAGGAGGTCTTTGACTCTATACAAGGACAAATGTAAACAGTCACAAACATTGCCTCTTAAGGAGGACTTCAGACAGTTGCCTGGCCAAGTAACAGGCCAGGTCTTCCAGACTACATGAAGATTTAGAAGTATACCTCAATGCAAATTGCTTATACAAGCAAAGCAAAGCAAAAGTTCACAAGGAACTGAGCAACTAAAAGCACCTGAAATAGTCAAGCAGACATTAGTATACAACTTCAAAACAAAGCAAAAGGAAACAGACATCAACAGTTAATCATAAGCAAGTGAATGTGCAAGGCACAAGGCTCAAGGCATGTGAGCCAAGCAACCTACAAAAAATAACATGTTAGTCATGATAAACAAGCAAGTTCAATCAAAAAGAATTGGTCTCATTGGCCATTTGTTGGTCAACCTGAAAACATGAACTCAAATGTGAGTAACAGGACCACTAGGGCAAGCCTAGGGTCAAAAGTGAATGAGAAAGTTAAAACAGCAAAGGGCAAGTATCCAAAATCATGTTCAAACAATCAAGAAACAAAACCAATTGGGTCCACATTCATATCAATCATCATTATCATTTCATGAATAAATTAGGTCAAAACATGGCATTTAGAAGCTCATAGAAGTCAACAGCAAGACTTGAATCAAAAGCAAGCTCAAACATTTCCAAAAAATCACCAAAGAAATCATGATCAATCCTAACACATAGCATGGTAAGCATGTCAAATTTCATCTCATTTGGACAAGTGTAAGGCAGTCAATGAAAATCAGAAAGTCAAAGCAATTTTGAACATGCTTAAAGAAGTCAACCAAACATGCATCAACTTAGCAAAATCATAAATCAGAGATGGCATATGATAAATGAATGGGACTAAAACCATGGCAAATCTTAAGATGTCTAGTAATCTCATGTAAAATTTCATGTCCATCTAATAAAGTATGAGCATTTCACAAAACAAATGGGCACATGTATCACATAAGGTCAACATTTTGGTCAAACAGGGGAGAAAATCTCAAACAAATGGAAAATGCCATAAACAAATCCACAAAAAATCATATGCAAACTAGACATGTTCAAGCTCAATCATACAAAAAATCAATCCATTTGGAGGTCAATAGACATGGCTATAAAAATCAACAAGTTGCACATCA
This sequence comes from Lathyrus oleraceus, assembly GCF_024323335.1. NCBI lineage: Eukaryota > Viridiplantae > Streptophyta > Magnoliopsida > Fabales > Fabaceae > Lathyrus > Lathyrus oleraceus. The sequence continues at coordinate 21,028 of NW_026112878.1, forward strand.
ATGGTGTGACACAAATTGTCACACCCTACTTCAAAAATTCACAACTCACAATCCAGATAAGATAAATTCATGATCTTTACATCAAAATAAACATGAATGAGTCTAGTTTGAGCACAAAAAATTTCAGGGCCATAGGATAATGCATCACAATTTCACAAAGGATTTGGCAAGATGTACAAAAATTGGGCACATGAACAAAACCCTAATGCCATTTAAAATCTACTCATCCAAAAAAACAGCAAAAATCATGATAAAAAACTAGGGATCCATATGAACACAATGCAACAAGTCCCATGAATTTTGGATTTAATATGAATGAGTTATGATTTTTTTTTTAGATTGTGTAACAAAGTGAAATAAAAATTGAAATGAAATGATTTTAATTGAATTAAATAAAGACCGGATGGCATTATGGTAATTGTGGAGGCTTTTAAGTGAAACGGTGCGCAGCATGTGGAGAGGTGGCACGCTGGGACAGGTGCATGGCAATAGCACAGTAACATTTCATGCAAATAACACAAACAGCAGCAACCAAACGCGATGCAGAAGATCAAATGGATTCTGGATTCGAAAATTTCTAGGGTTTCATGCTACAGTTCACATTCAAGCACGATGATGAACAAATTTCCCAGAAATGGGAAACAAACATACTAATCAACTCAGCAAACAACACATAATCCAAATCCAGGCTTGGTTTTCAATAATTTGAACTAAACATCATGAACCAAACAAGAACATATTCAACTATCAAACTTCAGATCCATGTAACTTTCAGCATACTTAACCATTCAGCACGATTCAAAGTGCAAAACAATCAGCAAACAAAGATCTATAAGAAGCATGGCATAGTTTAGAGAAATGAGAGACTCGAAAACTTACTTGTTCTTGAAGACAAAGCTGAAACAGTGTTGATTTGGATGTTTTGACTTGAAATAGGTGCTTCTTTCAGCTTGCAATGATGAATGAACAAGTCACTTTAGCTCAAAAATGCTTGAAGGAACTCCAAATCGACTCTGCCATGGAAGGATGGTTGTTAATGCAGCTATGGAAATGGTGTTACAGTTGAGAAACAAAGCTCCAAATGGCTTCCAAGAAGATGTTGGATGATTAAGCAAGCAAGCAAATTCGTGCTTCTTTAAAAGTTTGAGCAGAAAATTTCCAAAGTGCAAAATGGATGTTTTAGAGAGAAGTGATTTTCTGTTCTGGGATTATGGCTGCTAGGGTTGCAAATGATCAGAAAAATGAGTTTATATTTGTTGTTTTAGGTTCTCTTAATGAAGTGCTAAGCACAATTAGTTTTAATGAGCAAATTGCTAATTGGCCATTTTGGTTCACATGGTGAGGTGTGATGGCAAAGGTCACGAATTTGGGCCTTCCACAAGTCATAAACAACATTTCAGATCATATTTGAATGGCAAAAGTGTTTGGAAATGAATAAATCAAAAGTTCACAATTTCACTTTACTTAAAAATAATTCATGTAAGTGAAAAAATGCCATTTTGATCCATAAGGTTTTGGTGCATGATGATGACATTTTTTGAAAGAGGGGATCAAATGTGACTTGTAGGAAAAAACCCCACCCAATTTGGCCAAATGGTTTGAGAGATATGGCCTTTTGAAGTTCACAAATATTTGAAAATGAATTGATCATATCTTGCCAACCATACATGGGAATTGAGAGTTCTTGGACTTTTTGGAAATGGGAGAACAAGATCTTCAACTTTCATGTTGGGCAAAAATTCATTTGAAGCTTGTATCATGATGTAAGTTTGGGATCAAGAAGTTTCCATTTTTGGCAAGTTTCAATTACAGGTCCAGTTTCTATTTTTGGAAATTTCTGATTTGGCTTCAAATTCTTCAATGATGATGTTTGTCATGATATATGAGGCCTATTTGGACATGAATAAGCTCTCTCAAACCAAATCCATCCATCAAAACCATAAAATCAGGCCCAATTGACCAAGTTTGACTTTTTAGGGTTTCTGACTGACTGTGCATTGACTGATGACTTCTGAACATCCAACCCTTGACCTAAACACTTCAAATGGATCCCCAAGTCATGTGAACATGTTGGACCAACCCTAGGGCCTTGGCTCAATGAAAAACACACTTGCTTGCTTGACTGACCGATCTCCTGACCAGTTTGACCTAACTTGTCAACTGAACTTGCACTTGGGCAAATGGACAATGCAATGTTATGCAGTGGACTATATTATGTTAATGAACTAATGATGAAAATGTATGTACAAAATGTAGGTGCAAATTTGAGGTGCTACAGCTGCCCCTATTCAATCAGCTGGGAACCCGAATGGATGAGAGCAACGACTGTCAGACTTTCAGGGTACACAGGGATTGAATACCAAAGAACCGTAGAAATTTGCACTCTGCTGGGAAAATAATCAACAATGCCTGTCATAATCGGCAAAGGAACAGTCTTGAAACAAGAATCCGTCTGGAACGGAAAAAGTCGGCCTGATCACCGAAATAGTAACGTCGACCTGGATACCAAAATAAATGGTAACGCAGGGATAACCATGGCATGAACACCACACGTCCGCTGGGGATTATTATCTCTCCTTTTCATGCTTTTCTTGAACCCCGAGATTTTTCTTTTGCGCAAATGATCCCCGATCGCTGCAGTTGAACCCCAACATCTTGTTTTGCCAAAATAATGAACCCCATTCTCCAATTTGAACCCCAGTCGCCTGACGATAACTCGCGATCGCCATTGTGAACCCCATTCTCCAGAAAATGCCGCAACATCTCCCTTTCTCCATTTGAACCCCGCTCTCCAGAAAATGCCTCAACATTTCCCTTTCTCCATTTGAACCCCGCTCTCCAGAAAATGCCTCAACATTTCCCTTTCTCCATTTGAACCCCGCTCTCCAATTTCTCGTGATAATTCCGCTGGCAACGTCGGAAATAACACTAACACCACTCTGAGGGCGACATATCAGAGGGTATACCTTCACAAAAGGAAGGTAACATGTGCGTCTCTTCCCTGGAAGACACCTATAACGACCTCCATTGGCCTCAGCCAAAGTCTAAGGTGACACATGAACAGAAGATAATCCTGAGGACCTCATCCCGGATATAATCTTCAACTCCAATCTCCATTTGAACCCCAGAAAATGCCGCAACATCTCCTTTTCTCCAGTTGAACCTCGATCTCCAAAAAATGTCTCAACATTTCCTTTTCTCCAGTTAAACCCCGTTATCACGCTGATCGCGTAACGTCCTTTGATTCCATTTCCTTCTCCGCTTGACAGAAAAATTTCCTCCAATATCGCACTACTGGGGAACATTGCTGATCTGACGTCATGATGCTAGACTCCTCAGAGTAACATCTTCCAATCGATGTCTCGCACGACAGAAAACTCCTCCAGTATCGCACTACTGAGGAACACCTCTGATTCAAAATCAAGATACTAAACTCCGCGGAGCAACACCTTCACTTCTGATAAAACCACCTCTCAAACGGTAACCACGGCTTGAGCCTAGCTTATGCGTGCAATATGATGCATGATTGACTTTTCTGCGTAATGCTCCATAATTATGGAAATGCTACGCGATTTATTATGCAATATGCTATGCTTATTCTTCATGATGAATGCATAAAAAATATCTCCCTCAAGGGACTCCCCCTGGGGAGCTCGAGACACTCTGCTGAGGAACTCGTCAATACTCCGATTCCACCCTGCTGGGGAATGACGCTGCTGTTGGGAAAAGGTAACCCTTGCTGGGGAAAGCCTCCTTTGCACCCAATCCGCTTGGGGAATTGCTGGGGGATAGGAACCACCAACACTCGGTGGGGATACCTCAATCTTTGACTTGCGGGGGATATCAATCCCGACTCCGCTTGGAGAACCCTCACAGATACCTGACGACTTCACTGGGGAAATGCTCACAGATACTCCGCTAGGAAACAGCAACCTCCAGGCCTGGCAACTGGGAAAGCATCGATCTAAAACCTGCTGGGGATAACCATCCTGACCCTGCCAGGGGAACCGAATGCTACTCCGCTGGGGACAACCCATGCAATCCACAGGTAGAATCAACTCAGCTGGGGATGCAGATATCAGTCTGCTACGGAAACTCGTCCAATCCACTAGTAGGATGAGCACCGCTGGAGATATGTTTCATTGCAACCCGCTCCACTCGGGGATAGCAACCTTCGGGCCTGCTGCTGAGGAAACATCGTTTTAAACCTGCCTGGGATAACCATCCTGACTCTGCTAGGGGACCCACAGACCTTGGATCCGCTGGGGAGTTAGTTCTCACGATTCTGTTTGGAGACTACGCTGGGGAAATGAGAAAAGTTGGTACAGAACATCCGTCGACTTGTCGAACCATAGTATCCGCCTCCTAATCTCGTATCAGCTTTCCACTTTTGAGAATTCCCAGACTCGTCTGGACCTTTTCTGCTCCATCATCTCGTATTCCCAATAGCTCCGCACTCGACGAAGATCGAACTCCTGGGACTTATACAGAAATTTCAATTTTCCGACCTTGAAGAGTCTTCTTGATTAATTTCAAAGGTTGTCGGACGTCTCGACGTCTCTTCGTCGTTCCTCCAACTCGCCTGTCCCTGATTGGACTCTGCGGGGAATTTCCACAGACTTTCCAGTCTTCCGACTTTGAAGAGTCTTCTTGATTAATTTCAAAGGCCCTCGAACGTCCTTCGCCACTTCGTCATCCCTTCATATTCATTCGTCCCTGACCGGACTCCACGGGGATTTGTCTTGTCAAAAGCTTCCACATCACAACCTGCAAGTGAGCGAAAATATCTAACAGCACCTGCAAAAGGAGATCGTCAGATAAAACCGTGCCCCAGGCGTGTCAAGATTTCAACACTTGGGTCCCTCAACCTTCCGAATAAGATTCCAAGCTCTCAATCTTATAAACATGCATTGGAAGAGACCTGTATGTCTCAAAATGCAAGATTCTTTATCAAAAATAATTGGATGTTTTTGCAATCAAAGCGGTAATGAAAAACAAAAACAAAATTATTTGACTGAATATGCATTTTATTGATTGAAAAAAGTGTGGCTCAAATGAGCAATACAAAGGAAGCAATTCCTGAAAAGAGGTAATTGCGCACAAAAGGAAAAATCTATCCTAATGGCAATGTGAAACCCGTGATCTCATCGAGTTCCAACTCAGTTACACCCCATATATCCTCAGACTCTCCATGCTTTCTGCCTTCTGAACAAGACGTTTCTGATTGATCCCCACCGGGTATTATCCATGATGCCTTAACCCAAAACGCAAACGATCATGCTGGACGCAGTTGTTCGTTTCAATCCCTCTTTTGCCTGGACCGCCCTTTCGGGTTTTCAGTCCACCGGGATACCCTTTTTTGCCCAAGCCGCCTTTCCAGGTTTTCGACTTGCCGGGTGTACAATTTTTCCATTTTATCCCTAATTTTTGCCCGAACCTTTCTTTCTGTTTTTGGTTCGCCGGGATGCCCATTTTTGCCTGAACTGTTTTATTCTTTTCGTCCAGCGGGTCTCTTTACACGAAGTATTTTTTAACTGCGTCCGCATTCACAGGGGATGGAAAATCCTCGCCATCCATGGTCGTTAGCAACAAGGCTCCGCCAGAGAAGACCTTCTTGACCACGAATGGACCTTCATAATTCGGTGTCCATTTGCCCCTTCGATCGTTTTGAGGAGGAAGGATCCTTTTCAGCACCATATCACCTACGTGATATACCCGAGGTCGCACCTTTTTGTCAAAAGCACGCTTCATCCTTTGCTGGTATAACTGCCCATGACAGATGGCCGCCAGCCTCTTTTCCTCAATTAGGCTCAACTCCTCGTATCGGGTTCTTACCCATTCAGCCTCTTGCAATTTCACGTCCATCAGGACTCTCAAAGAGGGAATCTGAACCTCAATAGGTAATACAGCCTCCATCCCATACACCAATGAGAAAGGAGTTGCCCCAGTAGATGTACGCACCGACGTTCGATACCCGTGCAATGCAAACGGCAACATCTCATGCCAGTCTTTATAGGTTACCACCATTTTTTGCACAATCTTCTTGATATTCTTGTTGGCTGCCTCAACCGCCCCATTCATCTTCGGACGATAAGGAGAAGAATTATGATGCTCGATCTTGAATTCCCGGCACAGTTCTGCCATCATCTTATTGTTCAAATTAGAACCATTATCAGTAATGATTCTCTCGGGAACCCCATATCTGCAAATGATGTCTCTCTTGAGAAACCTGGCCACAACCTGCTTCGTCACGTTCGTATAAGAGGCTGCTTCAACCCACTTGGTGAAGTAATCAATAGCCACTAATATGAACCGATGCCCATTCGAAGCTGTAGGCTCAATCTTTCCGATCATATCAATGCCCCACATAGCAAACGGCCATGGAGACGACATTAAGCTCAAAGGATTTGGAGGCACGTGCACCTTATCAGCATAAATCTGGCATTTATGACACTTCCGCACGAAATTAAAACATTGGGCCTCCATTGTCATCCAATAATAACCTGCCCTCAGCAGCTTCCTTACCATTGCATTCCCACTGGCATGGGTACCGAACGATCCTTCATGAACCTCTTTCATCAATTGGCTTGCTTCTTTATCATCAACACATCTTAGCAAGACCCAATCAAAGTTCCTCTTATACAAAACCCCATCCTTATTCAGGTAGAACACCATGGCCAACCTCCGCAGAGTCTTTCGGTCCTTTTTAGATGCTCCCTCGGGATACTCTTGAGTCTCTAGATAGCGCTTGATATCGTAATACCACGGCTTCTCATCATCAGGCGCTGTATCAACAGCAAACACATAAGCCGGCCTATCCAAACGTCCAACCTCAACACTAGGGAACTGATTCCACCACTGCACCTTAATCAAGGCGGCTAGAGTAGCCAAAGCATCTGCCAAAGGATTCTCCTCTCTAGGCACATGATACATCTTCACCTTGGTGAAAAACGTCAACAATCTCCTCGTATAATCTCGGTACGGCACTAAATGAGATTGATGCGTATACCACTTCCCGTTAACCTGATTTATCACCAGAGCTGAATCTCCATATATGACAAGGTTCTTGATCCTCAAATCAATCGCCTCCTCAATTCCCAATATACAAGCTTCATATTCAGCCACGTTGTTGGTGCACTCAAATGTTAGCCGGGCAGCAAAAGGAATGTGGGATCCTTTCGGCGTAACCAAAACAACACCAACACCGCTTCCATTCACGTTAACAGCCCCATCAAACATCAAGATCCATTCGGATTCAGGGTCAGGCCCCTCCTCCGGGATTGGTTCCTCGCAATCTTTCGATTTGAGAAACATGATGTCCTCATCAGGGAATTCAAACTTCATCGGTTGATAATCATCAATGGGTTGCTGAGCGAGGTAATCAGACAATACACTCCCCTTGATAGCCTTCTGAGAGGTATACTGTATATCATATTCAGTCAAAATCATTTGCCATCTCGCAACCCGTCCGGTCAATGCTGGCTTTTCGAAAATGTACTTGATTGGATCCATCTTGGAAATCAATAAAGTGGTATGAACCAGCATGTACTGCCTTAGTCGGCGAGCAGCCCAGACCAAAGCACAGCAAGTTTTCTCGAGCAGTGAATATCTTGTTTCACAGTCGGTAAACTTTTTGCTAAGGTAGTATATGGCATGCTCTTTTCGACCAGACTCGTCATGCTGCCCCAATACACACCCCATAGACCCCTCAAGGACCGTCAAGTACAAAATTAACGGTCTTCCCTCCACAGGAGGCATCAGAATCGGAGGCTCCTGCAAATATTCTTTTATTTTTTCAAATGCCGCTTGGCAATCATCATTCCACCTGACCGTTTGATCTTTTTTCAACAACTTGAATATCGGTTCGCACGTGGCTGTTAGATGAGATATGAACCGTGAAATGTAGTTCAATCTACCTAAGAAACCACGAACCTCCTTCTCCGTTCTCGGTTCAGGCATTTCTCTTATTGCTTTTACTTTTGCAGGATCAACCTCGATTCCTTTCTCACTTACAATAAACCCCAGCAATTTACCGGACCGCACTCCGAACGTGCACTTGTTCGGATTCAACCTCAGTCTAAACTGTCTCAGCCGGTCGAACAACTTGGCCAAATCTACCAAATGCCCCTCTTCTGTCTGGGACTTTGCTATCATGTCATCAACATAGCATTCGATTTCATGATGAATCATATCATGAAACAAAGTCACCATGGCCCTCTGATAAGTAGCACCGGCGTTCTTGAGACCGAATGGCATCACCTTGTAACAGAAGGTACCCCACGGTGTGATGAACGTTGTTTTCTCCATATCATCTGGCGACATTTTAATTTGATTATAGCCAGAGAAGCCATCCATGAAGGAAAACACCGAGAATTGAGCTGTATTATCTACCAACACGTCGATGTGAGGTAGTGGAAAATCATCCTTCGGACTAGCTCGATTCAGATCTCGGTAGTCCACACACATTCTCACCTTCCCATCCTTCTTCGGAACTGGCACGATATTTGCAACCCACGGCGGATAATTAGTGACAGCAAGGAAACCAGCATCCCACTGCTTCTGCACTTCTTCTTTGATTTTCATCGCCATGTCAGGTCGAGTTCTGCGCAATTTCTGCTTCACTGGAGGACAATCTGCTCTCAACGGTAGCTTGTGCACAACAATATCGATATCCAACCCTGGCATATCTTGATAAGACCAGGCAAAGATGTCGACATACTCTTTCAACAGTGCTACCATTCTGCTCTTGACACTTTCCTCCAAAGCAGCCCCGATTTTCACTTCTTTTTTGACCTCGTCGGTACCCAAGTTCACAACCTCAATCTGCTCTTCATGCGGCTGAATCACCTTCTCCTCTTGTTTCAACAACCTGGCTAATTCCCCTGGCAGTTCACAATCTTCTTCGCCTTCTTCTTCAGCATGATAGACTGGATTGTCGAAGTCATACGAGGGTGTAACAGGATTGTTATCAATGAGATCCGGAGAAGAATCACATCTGCATGAATGTTGATTCATGCATTGCTTTAGAACCGGTGTGTGACAAATTGAAAAAGAAAAATGAAAACATTGCCATTTTTATTTTATTTTTATTTTTAAACTGCAAAAATAAATGAAAAACAGGGAACACCGCTTTTAATTGAAAAACATCCTTTTATTAATGATGCGAACTTGCAAATTTAAACATGAGGTGGCCCTTACAATGGACCATTACGTGTCGGGCAACGCGTATGGCTTTCATGCACATAAAATCAAAACAAGAAAAATATTACTCTTCCAGCAGAGTGACCCGGATGATCTTTTCAGCCTTCCAGTTTTGGATTCCCATCCCTGGTGCGCACGGCTTTATCCACCGGTCGATGTCGCAGTCGCTATCAGCTTCCTCACTCATCATGCAGATGTGATCCGGATCCAGCATTCCGGCGCTTGTGAATGTTACTGACGTACGGCGTCCTCTGCCTTGTCCTGAGCCTCGGTCCGGCTGGTAACCCACTCCGAAGCGATCTTTCTTTGCGGAGATATCCATCATCCTGCCCCAACCAGGAGCCTCTCCATTCTTTACCACCTCGGCGGCCTGTTTGTACGAAGCAATGGACGGTTTCTCCTCCTCTTTGGCAAACAGAGCATTCTCCACCTTGACGGTTTCGAAAGCTTGACTTGGCGTCTCCCAGATTTCGCCATCCATCTCCACATATTTGAATGAGGACAGGTGGCTGACAAAGATATCCTCCTCTCCGCAGACAGTGACGACCTGTCCCTCCCAGATGTATTTCAACTTTTGGTGTAAAGTCGAGGTCACTGCGCCAGCAGCATGGATCCATGGTTGACCCAACAGGCAACTATATGCCGGCTGGATATCCATGACGTAAAAAGTCGACTTGAACACCTCTGGGCCTATCTTCACAGGAAGCTCAACCTCTCCAAACACGGCCCGCTTCGACCCATCGAATGCCCGCACTATTAAATCAGTCGGAGTCAGAATCAGCCCATCACAATTCAACTTTGCCAGAGCCTTCTTCGGCAACACATTCAAAGAGGAGCCGGTATCAACCAGCACATGCGAAAGCACGGGTCCTTTACATTCCATCGCTATGTGTAACGCCCGATTGTGATTTCTCCCATCCACAGTCAAGTCCATGTCTGTAAAACCCAACCCATGGCTGGCATGCATGTTAGACACGACCGTCTCCAACTGGTTAATGGTAATCTCTTGAGGAACATAGGCTTTCCTCAAAATCTTCAACAAAGCCTCCCTGTGACCCTCAGAGCTTAACAGCAAGGACAAAATGGATATTTTGGAAGGAGTCTGCTGCAGATGGTCAACCAATTTGTACTCAGACTTCTTGATGATTCTCAAGAATTCCTCTGCATCATCATCAAGTTTTTCTTCCGACCCAAGCGGCGCCGGTGTCACCACTGGAGTACTATCACTCACCACTGCTTTCCCTTTTGCCCTGGCTAAAGCCTCGACCTTTTCTTTTTTCTCTTTTTCTCCTTCTTCTCTCCTTAAGGCATCCGGAGCAAACAGTCTGCCACTGCGAGTGAAACCGCTAGGACCGGCATTATCCACCTTCGAAACGGTGGTTTCATCCGCAGTCTGATCCTCTACCCTCTCACCATTGCAGTATACCTCTCCACCATAATGCCATGGTACAGCATCCTCTTTGTCATACGGAATGGGTCCAGGTACCGTGATGGTAACTGGAGCCGCCTCCGCCAGGGTAGACAAATCTACCGGGTCAAAATAAATTGTTATGGTGGAGACCTCTTCTTTTCCCATATCAACCTTCTCAATCAAAATACTCCCATCGTCCATCAAACTCTGGACAGTCTTCCTTAAGAGTTCACACCCATCAGGGGCACCAACGCACTCAGCACATTGCTCATCACAGCCTGGATAAACCCCATTCTTCAACAACTGCCTCTTGACCTCAGCCAGAGGAGTCTTCAACTGATTAACACTTGACAACCCAACTCTGCCCTCCTCAGAGATAGCATTCACCCCCCTTTGACCATGCACGGGCATGGGATTAGCATTCACGTTGGGAGATGGTGCAAAGTTGATAGCTTTCGAATCCACCAAGTCTTGAACTGTGTGCTTAAAAGCTGTACAGTTCTCTATATTATGTCCAGGAGCACCCGAATGGAATTCACACTTTGCATTTTCATCATAGCTGGCTGGCCTTTGATCAGGTCTCAAAGGTGCCAGAGTCCTTGTCTGTACCAACCCCAGATCCATCAGCTTTTTGAACAGGAACGAATAAGTCACAGGCGGCCTGTCAAACTGCCTATCAACTGCTCTCCCCCACACCTGATAACCAGCCCTCTGAGGCCTCTGCTGAAATGGTTGTCTTTGCTGTTGAGGTTGTTGTTGTTGTTGTTGCTGTGCAGGCTGATGCTCAGCAGGAATGGTTACCGCAGCAGTATGCTGGAAGTAACGATCCCTACTGGGTCCTCTTTGTGTGTATACTGCACTGGTATCACCCTCCTTCTTCCTCTGTCCATTCCCAAAGGGCTTCTTTGACCCAGACGACGAAGCTACACCCTGAATCTTCCCGAGCTTCAACCAGCTCTCAATTCTCTCCCCAGCCACAACTATATCTGAAAAGTTGGTCACCGGACAACCAACCATCCTCTCAGCATACGCCCCCTGCAAAGTCCCCATAAAGAGATCAGACATCTCTCTGTCAACTAATGGAGGTTGCACTCTGGCAGCCAACTCCTTCCACCTCTGAGCGTATTCTTTAAACCCTTCGTTATTCTTTTGAGACATACCCTGCAGCTGGGTACGACTCGGGGCCATATCAGCATTGAACTGATACTGCTTAAAGAATGCGTCCCCCAGATCTTGCCAATTCTTGATATCAGAAGATTTCAGCTTGGTATACCATTCCAAAGATCCTCCAGACAGACTGTCCTGGAAGAAGTACATCCACAGCTTTTGGTCCATGGTGTAAGCTGAGATCTTGCGGACAAAAGCCTGCAGATGAGTCTCGGGGCAGGAACTCCCATTATAGCGATCAAACGCGGACGCTTTAAACTTTTGCGGGATCACAATCCCCTCCACTAGCCCCATGTTTGACATGTTTACCACCCCAGGAGTGGCATAGCTCTCCAGAGCTCTGATCTTTTCAGCCAGCAGCTGAATCTCTTTGTTCTGTGGCGGAGCACTGTACTGACCAAAAGGTTCATTATGCATCGAGAACTGGTCTGCTTCCCTGTCTTCCTCTCTGTCATCCTCAACCCCGAAGAATGGAGGAAACAGACTATCCTTCAAATTAGGACCCATCGGACCAGGTTGACCCCCTGTAGCAGTGCCAAAACCACCAGCATTATCATTTACCATACCCACAGTTGCTCTTTTTCCACTGTCTCTAGAACCACCCAGCCCCTGGTTGGAAACACCATCCAAGTTTACACCACTGTTAGCCGCTGAAGCCCGCTCGAGCTTCTCAACTTTGTCTGCTAGAGCCTTCTGACCAACTGCAAAGCCTTGCATGATGTTGATCAGCTCAGTCATCTTGTCTTTTAGCTCGAGGATATCTGTGTTTGGAAGATCCATCAGTCGAGGAGTGTTGCGCCTCGTGAAGTATCTGTGAGGTCGGGTTGAGCGCAAAGGTACAACTCTGCGAGCACGCGCAATGATTCCTGAAACAATCAAGCACGTTAGCAACAGATACCTGCAAAACAGCGAACAGGTTAATATGCATGAATGCAACGTCTGTCCATATGAGGAAGATTATGTCCTTTGATTCTGGTTTCATCGAGACAGATAATATTTCACCAATAACATTTTGACATTCAGATGTCTCTCAACCAGATTCTCAATCAATAATACTCCCCATATGGCTAGACATAGGTTCGATGCAGATGAATGCAAAATGAGAATGATGCAGATGAATGAATGCAATGCATTGCCATCCTCCAAGCCATCTAATCATCTGTTACTCTGAATCACAACCCTGATCTCTGAACCAATCACAACCATCTGAAGTCTGATTAACCATAAATCCGACTCAAGGGTTCCGAAATAAACGGAACTGAAAGATACACCATCATCATCACCACCAACCAATCTCTGATCAGATACCCATAACCTCTGAATCGGCCCGAGGAATCCTGAAATAAACGGATCCCCACTGATAACTCGGACAGCACTCCGGCGTCTCGGCAATAAATGACCATAAATCCGACTTATAAATATGACTCTGATCCGCGGAACAAAAAAATCACCATCTGAGTCACCATCTGAACATACCTCTGTAAGAATCACCCTCCCCTCACAGGTAAATTCTAATCAGGTCATCCTAAGGCGGATAATAGTCTCGACAATCGGGCAGAGATACTCAATGGGTTTGCCCTTTCGGGTGTGCCATTGTAGCTCTCCTGAGATCGTCTAAACCAAAGATCCGGGAAATGATCGGTCACCAGAGTCAATAGCCCAAAAGAGATAATCCAACCTAAGCGGAATAACTCCACCCGGCAAGACTCTCTCAAATGAACCTCGTCCGGTTGTGGTGACATGTCTCCGCATCATGTCGTACAACATGTGAAGAGACATGAGACCACGCTAATCCTAGGTGTGTACTCAGGCCTGGGTATTGGGCCTCACTCAGAACACCCACCCCAAACAGAGGAACCACCTGCACAGAGGACGGCAACATGATAGTATGATGCATGCAAATATTTATGCAAATATATACACAGTCAGAATAATAAATGCAATAGATAAAGCAAACAAACAACCTAAACTAATCCTAGAACGCTAGGAAAGACTCGCTTAGGGAAGATGGACCAGCACAGGTCTACATCCGCAATCCCCAGCAGAGTCGCCAGCTGTCGCATTACGCGAAAAACCGGCGGGAAAACAGGACAACAGAGCCGCCACCGTGCGTTATTTATCCCAAAAGAGGGAAAGGAAACGCTCAGAGTAAACCTGGAAAAGACATGGTCTCGCGACCAAAGAGAAAGGGTAAGGGAGTCGGTTACGCAAGGGGAAGGTATTAGCACCCCTCACGTCCGTCGTACTCGACGGGATCCACGCTCTAAGAAAGAAAAGGTTGCTAAAACAAACACCACACACACACTGGCTGAAAGAGACACAGGAAAACAAACAAGATCGAAACTGACTCGGCAGGATACCGCATCCTGGGCCTACTTAGTCTATCAGGCATAGACATCAGAGTCAAAGTAGTTCGGACCGGGGAAACGACACATGTAACACCCTTCTAAAATACCCCAATTATTTAATTAAAATAATAAAAAATATAACAATTCAGAGTAATTATGCCATTCAAGGGCGTCACACATTTAACCACACCATTCAACAATATAACGGTCATGCTCTTTTATTAATTCAAAACATAAACAATTGCATAAAACACAACGGATAGAGATCTCCTCAATCATGTAAAACGTGTAACATTCACATGTAAATTGTTCAACAAGGTAAATATCCCATCCCGATGTTACATCTATCAGAGCACGACCCACTAGGGAGACTACACTAGACTCCAAGCATTCGCTTCTACTCAACTCATTTCTCGTTACCTAAAAAATAGTTGTAAGGGTGAGTTCCTCAATCAATATAATAAGCATTATAAAACATTATGTAATGCTAAGTAATTTCAACACACTTCATCACCCTAATCCAAACATACATTCAGTAACGGCACATCAATTCAACATAATACTCAACACCAACACAATTACACGTATAATATTGGAATACATCCATTCATATTATACGCCATACATATATTATGCAATGAGACTCCATGCATGCGGTACCGACTATTTGTGAACATATAGTTCAACCTCACCGTCCAAATCCAGGCACGGCTACCAAGCTCACTAGTCCCACTCATTTGAGACATAGTGACTCACTCACTAATTCCTCACCATGGGAATTAGCTACCACCCCAAATGGGCCATGCTATGCACGCTAATCACCTAGCATGCAAACATCAACAACAATCAAAATGATTTACTCACTAATTCCTCACCATGGGAATTAGCTACCACCCCAATGGGCCATAATATGCATGCTAATCACCTAGCAATGCAACAACAACAACAACACAAGAATAGACGTATGCTCACACTCTAAGCCATAAAACGGTCTATTCACAAATGTATACATAACTGATACATTCACAGCATCATCAACACATTTTATCACACAAGCATATCATATCATGCCGCATAATCAAACACAGTATTAGTACACTCTACTAATACCTATACTACTCAAAACAACGGGAAATGATCCCCACCACGTCATACATCAGCTAAGTTACATCACTCAGCCTAAACAACCAAAAACTGCACAACAACAGTTCAGAAAAACCACAAGTCTGCCCATACGCGTATCGCCTATGTCCATACGCGTATCGCCCACGCCCATACGCGTATGCTACGCGTACCATATCCTCATACGCGTACCAACAGAGACGAATCTACGTTCAAAATATCATCTTTTTCACTCATACGCGTAAGGCCTCATCCATACGCGTACCAGCCATCTCATACGCGTATTGCCTAGTGCCATACGCGTATGACCAGAGCCAAAAATTCCAGATCTGCAATGGCTTTCTCTGCTACGAGATCTATCCAATTCCAACCTTCTACAGTCCAATTTTCATACATGTTCGTTCGTTTTATCAATTACAGATCATACACATTCGGCTTCCCAAATTGCTAACCTTACTACCTCTAATTCCTACGAGTTTTCGTCAATTATCATCCAATTTCGTTCATCAAATATTTCACAATTTCAGCATGCATCATTCAAATCAGAGTCAAAATCCATGGTTTCTTACTACCCATCACATATTATCCCATAATACCCATTAATCGATGATAAACCCCCCTTACCTGAGTAAATCCGGCAGTCTCTGAGCTCCAAGCTTTCCCTTCCTTCAACCTTCGTTCTTTTGCTTTTTGCCCTTTCTGCCTCTTTTCCCTTTTCACGTGAAAAATAACTTTTTACCAAAAATGGGATTTTTCTAACTTCCAACTTATATATTTTCCAAATTATATTATTATTCCAACAATAATAATAATTCAATAATCCCATAATAATAATAATAATAATTATAATCCAATTATCTAATTAAATTAATAAATCTATTATTAACTTAATTTAAATAATAATCATATTATTATCGGGGTGTTACAACACATGCTCGCTAGGATGTCGCATCCTATGCATACGTATCTCCTTTGGACGAAGGAGAATCAGAGCATTCGTAGCTCGGCTGACACGCACACAAAAACAGGCAAAGGCAAACGTGGAGCCCGAATGCCAATCACTGGACTTACATCAGCATCCAAACCAACACACGCACACTGGAACCCAGATGCCACTCGATGGACTTATACCGGCTTCCAAGCACACAACAAGAACAAACAGACAACAAATTGCTAAGGAGTCGGGAACTCGAGCCTAGCAATCGTCAAACAACACACACAAAAAGAAAAAAGGCGCCCGGAGAGACCTCGCACGGTCTCCTACCTACATACCTCGTCTGGAACGAGGATCAGGGCGATGTAGTTCCCCTACAGAGGGGAGAAAGACTAGCCTAACCAGATAACAGAGGGAGACACAACTAGGGAGACTACGACTCGAGCCTAGATGTTATCATGCAAATCATCCCTAAGTTAAGGTTTCTAGCTAACTTGCACAGGAAGCAAGCCTATCATAACCCTGACTTGCACAGGAAGCAAGCCAAACTAAACCTAACTTGCACAGGAAGCAAGCTAAACTAAACCTAACTTGCACAGGAAGCAAGTCACACAAACACACAAGCACAAGTGGCACACACTATATGCAAACAATGGGCTCAATCAAGGTTAGGTTTTAGTCGAGGGGTCATATCAACCTCAACAAACAAACCACTGGAACTGGGTAATGTTAGCTCTTAACCTTGCCATTGAGGGGCTAAGGTGAAGCAGATGAAAGATGAGTGAAGATAGGACTTCACAGCTCTTATCCCTGGCCTGGGAGAGCTTAAGACAAGAATGTGTGGGTTCAGAAAGTGGGAACCCTTCTACACATTTAAAACTGACTCAACTGTACAATTGTACAAGATCTTGGGTTTGTATCTGCAATGCATCAACACAGTGGTGTGAGCAAAACAGATGACACACAGAATAGCAGGGGATAGGTTGCATATCCCTTGGGTTCTGCCAATTGCCTCTTCACTTAGGAGGTCTTTGACTCTATACAAGGACAAATGTAAACAGTCACAAACATTGCCTCTTAAGGAGGACTTCAGACAGTTGCCTGGCCAAGTAACAGGCCAGGTCTTCCAGACTACATGAAGATTTAGAAGTATACCTCAATGCAAATTGCTTATACAAGCAAAGCAAAGCAAAAGTTCACAAGGAACTGAGCAACTAAAAGCACCTGAAATAGTCAAGCAGACATTAGTATACAACTTCAAAACAAAGCAAAAGGAAACAGACATCAACAGTTAATCATAAGCAAGTGAATGTGCAAGGCACAAGGCTCAAGGCATGTGAGCCAAGCAACCTACAAAAAATAACATGTTAGTCATGATAAACAAGCAAGTTCAATCAAAAAGAATTGGTCTCATTGGCCATTTGTTGGTCAACCTGAAAACATGAACTCAAATGTGAGTAACAGGACCACTAGGGCAAGCCTAGGGTCAAAAGTGAATGAGAAAGTTAAAACAGCAAAGGGCAAGTATCCAAAATCATGTTCAAACAATCAAGAAACAAAACCAATTGGGTCCACATTCATATCAATCATCATTATCATTTCATGAATAAATTAGGTCAAAACATGGCATTTAGAAGCTCATAGAAGTCAACAGCAAGACTTGAATCAAAAGCAAGCTCAAACATTTCCAAAAAATCACCAAAGAAATCATGATCAATCCTAACACATAGCATGGTAAGCATGTCAAATTTCATCTCATTTGGACAAGTGTAAGGCAGTCAATGAAAATCAGAAAGTCAAAGCAATTTTGAACATGCTTAAAGAAGTCAACCAAACATGCATCAACTTAGAAAAATCATAAATCAGAGATGGCATATGATAAATGAATGGGACTAAAACCATGGCAAAGCTTAAGATGTCTAGTAATCTCATGTAAAATTTCATGTCCATCTAATAAAGTATGAGCATTTCACAAAACAAATGGGCACATGTATCATATAAGGTCAACATTTTGGTCAAACAGGGGAGAAAATCTCAAACAAATGGAAAATGCCATAAACAAATCCACAAATAATCATATGCAAACTAGACATGTTCAAGCTCAATCATACAAAAAATCAATCCATTTGGAGGTCAATAGACATGGCTATAAAAATCAACAAGTTGCACATCAATGGTGTGACACAAATTGTCACACCCTACTTCAAAAATTCACAACTCACAATCCAGATAAGATAAATTCATGATCTTTACATCAAAATAAACATGAATGAGTCTAGTTTGAGCACAAAAAATTTCAGGGCCATAGGATAATGCATCACAATTTCACAAAGGATTTGGCAAGATGTACAAAAATTGGGCACATGAACAAAACCCTAATGCCATTTAAAATCTACTCATCCAAAAAAACAGCAAAAATCATGATAAAAAACTAGGGATCCATATGAACACAATGCAACAAGTCCCATGAATTTTGGATTTAATATGAATGAGTTATGATTTTTTTTTAGATTGTGTAACAAAGTGAAATAAAAATTGAAATGAAATGATTTTAATTGAATTAAATAAAGACCGGATGGCATTATGGTAATTCTGGAGGCTTTTAAGTGAAACGGTGCGCAGCATGTGGAGAGGTGGCACGCTGGGACAGGTGCATGGCAATAGCACAGTAACATTTCATGCAAATAACACAAACAACAGCAACCAAACGCGATGCAGAAGATCAAATGGATTCTGGATTCGAAAATTTCTAGGGTTTCATGCTACAGTTCACATTCAAGCACGATGATGAACAAATTTCCCAGAAATGGGAAACAAACATACTAATCAACTCAGCAAACAACACATAATCCAAATCCAGGCTTGGTTTTCAATAATTTGAACTAAACATCATGAACCAAACAAGAACATATTCAACTATCAAACTTCAGATCCATGTAACTTTCAGCATACTTAACCATTCAGCACGATTCAAAGTGCAAAACAATCAGCAAACAAAGATCTATAAGAAGCATGGCATAGTTTAGAGAAATGAGAGACTCGAAAACTTACTTGTTCTTGAAGACAAAGCTGAAACAGTGTTGATTTGGATGTTTTGGCTTGAAATAGGTGCTTCTTTCAGCTTGCAATGATGAATGAACAAGTCACTTTAGCTCAAAAATGCTTGAAGGAACTCCAAATCGACTCTGCCATGGAAGGATGGTTGTTAATGCAGCTATGGAAATGGTGTTACAGTTGAGAAACAAAGCTCCAAATGGCTTCCAAGAAGATGTTGGATGATGAAGCAAGCAAGCAAATTCGTGCTTCTTTAAAAGTTTGAGCAGAAAATTTCCAAAGTGCAAAATGGATGTTTTAGAGAGAAGTGATTTTCTGTTCTGGGATTGTGGCTGCTAGGGTTGCAAATGATCAGAAAAATGAGTTTATATTTGCTGTTTTAGGTTCTCTTAATGAAGTGCTAAGCACAATTAGTTTTAATGAGCAAATTGCTAATTGGCCATTTTGGTTCACATGGTGAGGTGTGATGGCAAAGGTCACGAATTTGGGCCTTCCACAAGTCATAAACAACATTTCAGATCATATTTGAATGGCAAAAGTGTTTGGAAATGAATAAATCAAAAGTTCACAATTTCACTTTACTTAAAAATAATTCATGTAAGTGAAAAAATGCCATTTTGATCCATAAGGTTTTGGTGCATGATGATGACATTTTTTGAAAGAGGGGATCAAATGTGACTTGTAGGAAAAAACCCCACCCAATTTGGCCAAATGGTTTGAGAGATATGGCCTTTTGAAGTTCACAAATGTTTGAAAATGAATTGATCATATCTTGCCAACCATACATGGGAATTGAGAGTTCTTGGACTTTTTGGAAATGGGAGAATAAGATCTTCAACTTTCATGTTGGGCAAAAATTCATTTGAAGATTGTATCATGATGTAAGTTTGGGATCAAGAAGTTTCCATTTTTGGCAAGTTTCAATTACAGGTCCAGTTTCTATTTTTGGAAATTTCTGATTTGGCTTCAAATTCTTCAATGATGATGTTTTTCATGATATATGAGGCCTATTTGGACATGAATAAGCTCTCTCAAACCAAATCCATCCATCAAAACCATAAAATCAGGCCCAATTGACCAAGTTTGACTTTTTAGGGTTTCTGACTGACTGTGCATTGACTGATGACTTCTGAACATCCAACCCTTGACCTAAACACTTCAAATGGATCCCCAAGTCATGTGAACATGTTGGACCAACCCTAGGGCCTTGGCTCAATGAAAAACACACTTGCTTGCTTGACTGACCGATCTCCTGACCAGTTTGACCTAACTTGTCAACTGAACTTGCACTTGGGCAAATGGACAATGCAATGTTATGCAGTGGACTATATTATGTTAATGAACTAATGATGAAAATGTATGTACAAAATGTAGGTGCAAATTTGAGGTGCTACAACATGTAGCAAAAAATTTGGATTGATTTGGATTAATTTTCTAATTGTTATGATTTTTTGAAGTTGGATGGAAATATTGAAATAAAAATGAAGAAAGCACATGATAATTGGAGGGAAATGAAATTGGATTGGTTAATTTGAAAATATGTTGTCAGCTGGAATCGAACCAGGTTCATGTGAAAATGAGCTGGAAAAGAAAATAAAATCATAAATGCCACAGCCAGGAATCGAATGGTGTATGGGATGCGTTTGGATCAAAACGCAGCACTTCATTAATTGAAGTGGCGTCACAGTCAACAAGGTCAAGGACGCATGGGATCAGTCAACAGAACAACAACCAATGGATTCGCCACGAAGGAGCCATGCAAGCAGATGACAAGACAAACCCTAGCATTTATAACAGACGGCCAAAATAGTGATTCTGGTCGTCTTCTCCGGCCAAACCGTGGCGGAGACGATGAACAACATCAAAAATTTTCCAGAAACATGCGTAGCATACATCAATCGAAAGCTCATGCGGTGTAGAACATGGATCTATCGTCAACTAAGTCTAAAACATCACACATTTCATGAATCGAATGAAACATCTTTCATATTCAAAACTTAAAACTAACATATCTCCACCAAATCTCAACCAAATCTAAATCTATAACCATCAGAATCCTCAGCATGAGGAGATCTATCTAAACATGGCAATGATTTGAAGAATTAAGAGATTCGAATTTTGACCAACCTGAAGAACAGTGAACTGATTCAATGGATTCAAGTGCTCTCCAGCTCCAGATTTCCTTCCTCGACCTTGCTATGAAGTCTGGTACATGATTTGATGCTTCAATTGGTCTGGATCTAGCTGAAACTCAAAGCTCCGTGTTCATGTGTTCATGCACGATTTGCTTGATTCTTCACCAAAACCTTCAATCCACAGCTTGATCTGCACTCAATGATGATCAAAGAACACGAATATGCAATAAAATTCAGGTGTTATGTGAAGAATTTTCAAATTTGGATTGAGAGAAATTTTGGAGGGAATTTGGATCTAGATCTAGAATCTGTGTAAAAACCCCAGAATTCTGTTATGATTTGATTTATATATTGTCTCTTAATCCCATCCAAATCAAAATTAGGCATGAGTTAATTAGGATTAGTGAAAATGAGGTGTATGACCAAAATTGGTAAGTGTGAGGTGCATGGCAAATTGTACACGTGAACAGTACCCTATGGAGGTGTATTTTCACTTAAAATCATCTTATGCACATAATTGGATTGGAATTAATCATGTATGATGCACCAAATTGAATTTCCAACTTTCCCTCCAAAATGTTCATGCATGGACATTTGATCATGTGAATAAATTTCATGCAATGTAATGTTGAATTTGGAAAATATAGGTCATAACAAGCATTATGCAAAAAGAATGGCTCAAATTGGAGTTTTGGATCAAAAGTTATGGCTTGTTGAACCTCCATATGCACATTGCAATCATTTGGCCATATCTTCTCAACCATTCATCAGATGCTCATGATCTTGGACTTTTTGGAAATGGGAGAGAAAGATCTTCAAATTTCATGTTAGACAAAAATTCATTTGAAGCCTCTTTGATATTGGAAAGTCAAGTTGAATGTGAACCAAAAACTTGCCATTTTTGGAAACTTGAAATTACAGGTCACTTTCCATTTTTGGAAACTTTCGCACTGGCTTCAAATTCTTCAATATAGATGTTTGACATGATGAATAAGCCTTGTTTGAACATGAATGGGATGAAGAAATTCAATTCCCACACTCAAAGCCTTCAGTTGACTTTCAGTTGACTTGTATTGGTCCTTAGATGACCTGAAAATATTCTGATGAACTTGGGCCTTTGCCACTTGATGTATAGCTTCAAAATGAAACCATAGCTCATATTAGCTCCATATAATGATCAAATGATCCATATCTTAAGGAAAACCTCATCTCTTGCCTATAGGATTCACTTGACGTGCCTTGACCTGTTGACTGCTTAAGCTGCAAGTAACAAAGGTTAATGACATATTTTTGTACATTTTTGGTTAGTGATTAGAAGAAAATCAATGATATACAAATGCAAGCATGCTTGGTGATCAAGAATCACTCTCAGGAAAGATCCCACCCACAGGGAAAGAAGCAAGGTGTCCCATGATCCTTGAGGCTTATGCAATGCAATGCTATGATGCCATGAGGGATCTTAGGGTCAAAAATTGGGTCTTACAGGCTCCGGTGGTGAGTTGGCAGTCATTAGAGCCACATGATCCATTTGAATTAATCTAATCTCACACGTTGGTTTGGATTACCACTTGTGTTGCACGCTGAATCATGACCATGGTGGAATGCGCGCTAGCAGCCACTTGATCTGCCACCTCAATTAAAGAGGGAGATCAAGTGGTCCACATTTTTTTCTCATTTTCCGATTTTCATTTTATTTGGTTTATTTTCATTAATTCATATTAATTTTAATACTGATCAAAAAAATATGAGAGTTTCACCAAAAAAATTTCAAATAAATTCCTCTTTCATTTTCTGAATAAAAATTATTTTTTGGATCACTATTAATATTTTTCATGATTTAATTTTTTTGTGAAAATTTTTAATTGTTTAAAAATACTTTTAAGTTTCCAAAAATTATGAAATTTTTTCTCCAAGGTCCTTTGACCTTGTTTGACCTATGATAAATCTCATGGCCATTTCTTTGCTGTTTTGATGAGGTTTTAGAAATTTGATAAACCATAATTTAATTTAATGCATATTTTAATTGATCTTAATTGTTTAATTGCAAAATAAATTATGTTGAGCATTTGATATTGACTTGTTGAGTTTGACTTATGTTGTTGGGCCTTGGTCAAGGTTGATTTGACTTTGTTGAGTTAAAATCATTGGATTTAGGGGATTGATGAAATGTACCTTTCATCTCCCAAAATGAAAGAATGATTTTAATTTGGTAAAAGTACTCCTTTGACCAATTTGTGCTGATTTTATTTCCCCTCCCTCTTCATCTCAATCCCCTTCTTTATTCATTCATATCATGGACCTATGATATCTATATATCCTAAGGCTAGTTGATTGCAAAGTCAACATAAGTATGGATGAGATTAGGTCCACTCTTTTGCATATTCTTTTTGTGTGTGGTATGTTTTAGGGGCATAGTTCATTATACTATGTCTCTAACATGCATTAACACCAAAATTTATATTGCCTGGTCTCAAATAGTTGTGACTTCTACATAAGTCCAATTACGATTGCTTAACATAACGCTAAATTTGTGACACAAAAAGACATAACATTCTAGTAAGTGAGATTGTAAGTCTCCCCTCTTTCATGGTATTATGTGGAAACTTGGCCTTTTTTCCTTCCTTTGGAAGATGTCTTGGTTCAAGGATCCATGCTTGTGAATAATGGGTTGTGTGTTCTCCAAAGAATGACTTAAAACAAAAACTCAAAAGAATACTAACTCCTAATCAAACTAACAACTAACATTTAATTTCAAGCTATTTACTTTTAGACACTTTAATTTCAAGCCTTATTTCATTTTGCCATTATTCATATCATTCAATTTGTTTACTTTAATACCATTTTCACTTTGCTCACTTGAGCCATACTTTGTGAATATATTGTGTTTGTATATACTTGTTTCTTTTTGTGGTCTTTTGACCTTAATGTACATAATAAGAACAAAAACTCTAAAAGACATTTTGTGTGGACTGTTGGATTTGATCTGAGACATTGGATTTAGAATTAGACAACATTCCATATGCAAAGGACTTAGCCAATACCAACTTTCATGAAACCAAGTGCTTGTGAAGCGAACTTTCATCTGATTCAAATATTGAATATCCATTTGAGTTCATCTGCAACATGATCATATTGAAGTTGTTATTTTGAACATGTGCCTAATGCATATCTTTGAAGTCATCTGATACATGGAGAATTATGAAGAAGATCATGGAGTTGCTAAGCTTGGATGTGACTATCTTTATTTGATGTCTTTCTCTTTACCTTGCTATTTGTGTATTGATATTGCTTGATTCTAAATTCCAAGGGAAATTTGGGTTTCTATATGACATACTTGTCTATTGGATTGCAGCCCATTGGTCAGATCTTTTCAACTCTTAACTTTTAAATTTGTGCTTAGGATTAATCTCTTCATCTCCTCCCCACTTCTTTAATTTCAAAACCTCTCCCTCCTTTTAAAAATCTTCTTTGCTTATGTTTTCTAAACTTAGACTATATTGCAAATTAGAAACTTTGGCCTTATGCCATTGCATTTTCAAACTCTTTTTCTTAATCAAACTTGTAAATGAACTTAACTATACTTGACTTAAAATTTCAAAAAGACAAAAAGAACTAACACTCATTCAAACCTTTTTAGGCCTTTTGTGCCTCTTTCAAACTTAAAACTTTTGTTAAAAGAAATGCTTATACCACGAACTATGAGGTTTTGATCCCTCATTTCATGTTGGTACGTAGGCACAAGTCCGAAGGTCTTGTCAAACACAAAAATATAATTAATGAATTTTTTTCTCATCCTTCAACTTTATTTATTACAAACATCATTTGTACAAAAATACACATGCACACAAGAAAGGGCTCCCTAGGAGTACCTAGGATACTTTGGATGCTAACACCTGTCCTTTGTGTAACCAACCCCCTTACCTGTAATCTCTGGCATTTTATTAGTTTTGATTTGAAAACTTCTTATCTTTTGGATTTTGTTCATACTTTTCCCTTTTCCCTTGGAAACAATAAAAGTGCGGTGGCGACTCTGGTTTTATTGACGTTAAGTTTATCCATAACTTAATGGTCATGAATTTACCGCTACAGTGTGTCATGTCGATGTAAGCACATTGAGAGAAGGTATCACTTCCTTAAGGATCAAGTAAATAAAAGAAAACTTAAACTGGAACGTTGCAAGTCAGAATGACAACTAGCTGATATACTCACCAAATCCCTGAAAAAAACCATATTTAATGAGTTGAAGAGAAGCATTGGGACGATAAGCCCTAAAAACATGAACTAGGTGATGTATTAGAAGCTAATAATTTATTATTTAGGCAAGATGTATTAGACATGGTTGTATGAATAAATCATGTAATTTTCAAAGTTTGTAAGCAAGTATTCGACATATTCGAATACTGCAGGTTGTACATTGTATGTTTTATTGCCTATATATACATATGACATTGTAAATCAATGCACATCAATTTTACTTAAATAAATTCCTTTTTTACGAAATAGTTTATCTCTCTTTCTTTTCTCTTTCCTTCTTCGTTCTTCTTAAAAACTCTAATTGTTCCATCATAATATAAGTTGGTTTGCTTTGATATGTTATTTTTAATATTTATTGGGAAGTAAGTTTTTTTTTCTTAATTGAAAATGTTTTTATATTTCTTTCTAATGCATTTTCTAATGCATGGTGAGCATGGTGAGGATAGAACATGTTAGATAAGTTGAATTTATGTTATTTGATTATTTATATTTTTAAGTTAATAAGTGTAGTCATTTAATATTTTTTTATTACTTTAATTTTAACTAGAATTATGTGTTTTAATTAAAACCTTAACCTATTTTTTCTTTTATATTTTAAAATTTGTATTATTGACAAAGACGGTGACCTCCAAACAAAATAATTTCAAATTTTATAGAAAATTTTATCATTTAACAGTTTGTTTTATTTTATTTAAATTTTAAATTGAATGATATTTAGTGTAGAAACAATATCATAAAATTGAATTTAGAATTTTAGTTCATACATATTTGAATTAGAAATTAAATTTGACTATTTGATTAGAAAAAGAATGATAAAAATAATTAAGAGAATTTAAATAAACGGTAAAATTGGATAAAAAGTTTACACAATATGTTTTTCGAAAAGCTCATTCAACTACTTTTATTATAACTTTTTAATTTAATAAAAGGCATATTAAAAATAATAGTATTAAATAAATCAAAATTAGTTACTTTTATTTATAATATTGATTCAAATTTAGAAATAAAAAATGTGTTTATAATATTTTTGGGAGAGAGAAAAAAAAAGAAAAAGATATAACTAAGTTGAACAGCAGGCATGTATTTTTATTTATTTATGAAATTTATTTAAAATATATTTAAAATGAGATGAATTAACTGCGATATTTTGTTAAATTGTGGCACGATGTCTCTTTATGATGGTGGTACGTGGTACAACTTACTCCTAGAAGTTCTTCAAGCTGGAGTATAATTTAATGGAGCTTTTTTTTTGTGTTATCATACTTGGAAGAAGAATGTGAGGAGAAGAAAACATATGTATCATTTTATTTGAGCCTTTTTTCTCTTATGGGCAAGTTGACATGACAGGCATGTAGTTATATAATGTGCATGTAATATTAATGGTGTGGTTTTGATGATGACGGCTGCCAAATGTTGATGTTATCTGTCAAAAAAATTTGATCATGATGGATTTTAAAATTATTACCTCGTCCATCAAAGATATCAAATTTGTGTTAAAAGTGTTAAACATTGTTGAATCAAGCAAAGAGACTTGAATAATTGAAGTTATTATTTTGAAGTTTGAAGATTTGAAGATGTGAAGCTGTAAAAGCTCGTCTCATCTTGTACTTAGGATTTTGCTTGTTCTAATCAGTTTAATTATAAAAGGAACAAGAGTAAGTCTTGAGGTACTAAAACAATATCATACACATAATATTTTCAAACCTCTTATCTTTTGATAAAATCTTCTCAAAACTTATCCGAGCAAGCACTTAATTGATTATAAGCTTGCTTAACCAATTAGGAAGGTAAAATACACTTGATCAATCAATTAAGAGGATCTAACAATCCATTGAACAATGTGTTACGCCTATTAATCGATTAAGGAGATTGATAATTGATTAAGTGACATAGAATTTAAAATTTTCCTCTTTAAGCTTAGTTAATTGATTACTGCATGAATTTAATCGATGAACTCATTAAAATGGCCCATGGATTTTTTTTTTCCTTTTTTAGCCAAAATATTTCTATATTTAGGAGGTTTCTCCCCGTTTCAAAATATATCAGTTTTATGAATAGAAACCTTGTTCTATTATTCTTTCTCTTTATTTTTTTTTTAATTTCTTTTTCATTAGAGATGAATTAGTGTCAAGAGAGTGAAAAGTTACATTTGAGAGTTATTGTATTGGTGGTATGCTGGAAGTATTTATTCAAGAGTATAGTTCTGTTGCAATATCTTTGTCATAGATTTGAATGTTGCAATATAAACATATAAAATGTTTGGGTGAGGTTATTGAGTTGAGTATGTGTAAAAGTTATGTTTGTTGCTAAAATATTTTTCAGTTGATCATGTGCAAAAGTTCCAATTATTGTGAAAGATTGTTTGGGTTGCTCGTATAAAAAGTTCAAGTTTGTTTTAGTGAAAATATGAGGGAAAAACTCTTGGAAACTGGAGTAGGCTAAGTGGTTTAGGCCAAACTAGGATAATTCTATGGTGTATCTCAAACCGAACTAAGTTTTTAATACCTGGCTAAGCTTTAACCTACACTTGATTTTACCATGGGCTAACCAAGAACGTATGAAAGCTTTTATCAAAAGCTGAGCTTTCAAACCTAAACAGGGGTTTAATCACACAATCCCCAAATCAAAGCTTTTTATGGGTTTATCTTCTAACACAAACAAACAATCCCTAATAGAATAAAATATTTAACCAAGATATAAAAAAAGTTCCTTGGTGAACTTACAAATCTACCCTTCCACAATTACAACTTCTCACTTGCAAAAAGGACTTTCTCGAAAAGCACTTTGACTAAAACCTTAGTGAGACAAAGTAAAAGAAAAGTTTATATATATATATATATATATATATATATATATATATATATATATATATATATATATATATATATATATATATATATATATATATATATATATATATATATATATATATATATATATATATATATATATATATATATATATATATATATATATATATCTTTTATGCAGAAAAGAGAGAGAGAGAGAGAGAGAGAGAGAGAGAGAGAGAGAGAGAGAGAGAGAGAGAGAGAGAGAGAGAGAGAGAGAGAGAGAGAGAGAGAGAGAGAGAGAGAGAGAGAGAGAGAGAGAGAGAGAGAGAGAGAGAGAGAGAGAGAGGTATGAAGTGAAACTTGGTTCTGGATGATTTGAAATGAGGGAAGAGACCACTATTATATGCTAGAGGTTGGCTCAAAAAGGAAATATCTTTAAAGACATTTTATGACTTGCCAATCGATTAGAAACATGTTATAATCGATTGATGGCCTAAGAAATAATCGATTGTTGAGTTATAAATGGTAAGAAGATATACCTAGTTATTACCCATCATTAAGATGTTGTTTTATTCGTTTAGGGTGAATTTTTGAACTCTCCCAAACGATTTGGATAATGAGTCAATTGAATGGCAAAGATAAAGATTTTCCCGGAGCTTTCAGGCTGCTTTCAACTCATCTGGCATGACTTCAAGATATTTTTGAAAATATTTTCTTGAGAAAAATCAGTTTAAGATTTTTTTCGTGTATGTGCGATTTAACCATGCACTTTTACAAAAATACTCTTATGTGTTACAAATTTTTCACTTAGACTAATTGAGGTAGGGTTATCTTGTGCTTCAAGACTTTGTCGGGTGATTTCTTTAAAATAGGGAATGATTCACGACCAAACAATTAAAATCTAAAGCTTAAAAAAATAGATTGAAAAAGAAAAATACTATTGATTGAAGATGGAGGAATCTAACCTTCAATAGACTGACCATGATAGTGCATAAACCCTTATAGATCTTAGATGGCAAGAGACAGAGACAACAACATAACGATTTCGTTTGCTTTTTTGACTTTCTTGCAGCTTATGAGAAATCGACCCTCTTTTGAAATATATGAAAGACGAAAACAGAGAGGATTGACCCTTTGATTAACTTAATCTTCCTTGTTGCATGTGAGAAGAAACAATTTGGAATTTAGGATTTGGATGTGAGAAGAAACAATTTAGAATTTAGGGTTTGGATGAGAAGAGGACACAAGACACTGTTTTGGGCTTTGAAGAGAGATATTTTTGTTTGAAAAAAAAATATGAACACAATACTTTATACTGTTATAAATTTTTTACTAAAAGTAATTTTTAATTATATTAAATAAAATATAATAATTTTTACACATGATCAAATCAAATCATATCATTTTATTATTTGTGAGATATTTTGTATGAGTTTAATGGTGATGCTATAACAGTGTAAAAAAATTTACATTATATTTATCTTTTTTCTCATTTTGTATTTGTTTAAACATGATTTTTGCTCTCTTATATTTATCTCTTTGTGTGAATTATTTTTTAAAGTATTAAATAAAAAGAATGGTTTTTTATATTGTAAAAAAAAATCATATCAGTCAAAAGTAAATTTTTTTTTTTTTACATTATAACAAATATTTTCTAATTTTTCTAAAACATCTTCCTATTAGTAAGAGAAATCTTCACATTGTAAAAAAAATATTTTGTACTGAATATAACTTTAATTTTAGTAAATTTTTATTTTTTATTTTTTCCTTGTAAAAAGATTTGAAAGATATCCCATTCAATTGCACAAAATCTTAAATTTCTAATTTTATTTTATTTTGTACAATTTTTTATATTTATGACCATATAAAAGTTATTATAAATATTATTGAGAAAACTTATCAAATTTACAACAAATTTTTATTTAACTATAATTTTTATCAATTTTAAAGAGATTATAAATATTATTGTCAATTTTTTTTTCTTTTACAATTCTTATCTATTTTAGAATAAATTTGTAATATAATTTTTATTTCATAAATTTTTTAATATTAAAAAATTCATTTTTTTCATACATTTAGTTAATCACGAACGTTACATTTTTAAATATATTTGATTTATTATAAACACATTTAAAGTTTTGAACATGAATAATTGGAATGTTTAACCGTGTAAATTTTTTTGCTTTAATGATAAATAACAATAAATGTATTGTAACAAAATAAAAGTTATGTGTATGTGAGAGTGAAAATATTTCATGAACATTGATTCAAAAAAAAATAAAAATAATATATATATATATATATATATATATATATATATATATATATATGTGTATATATATATATATATATATATATATATATATATATATATATGTATATATATTCATCAACATATAAGTTTGTATAGGTAATTAATGTACACTAGTTTGAATCCCGAAATGGAAAAACTTTTAAGTTTTTTATTTTAAATTCACAAGTTTTTTTATCAAAACTGTCATCTTTAATATTAGACTGCCTTTAAGATAAAAAATGACCACACCTTCAAAACCATGGTTCAAAGTAAATAAGCGACGGTTTTAATATGCCAACACTTTCAACACCGTAGCTTAAAGGGTATACACAACGGTTTTCACCAAAAATCTAGAAATTTATCCATGTGTAAAAAAACGCAGTTTATTACCCTTTAGGCAACGCTTTTTAAGTCGTTGCCTATTCTTCCATGGCCTAAAGCTAAAAATGTTGTAGTGGGTGATGAAGTTTGGAGTTTGGACTTACTTTCGCCTGTTCATTCGCGGTCATTTTCTTCTGTGTTCATTTGCTAGGGCACTTGTTTTATGAATGAAATAAACTAAACATGTTATGTTTTAATTTTAAAGAAATACATTCCACTATGGTTAAAAAGATCAATTATAGCGAAACATATTAATTTTAGAAAAACGTATTACAACAGTTGACACTAGTGCAGAAAGAAGATTTTACACCCGTTTTTTATACATATTACACCCGTTATGATAGGGTGTAAATTCAAAGGGTGAGATATGTATGAAGAATTTACACCCGTTTTAAAACGGGTGTAAAAAGAGAATATATTACACCCTATTTTAGATTTAAAAAAAGGGTGTAATTGGTAGATATATACATTAAATTTTAAGACATTTACACCCTATTTAATATAAAACGGGTGTAAATTGTCACCTATTACACCCTGTTTTAGATAAAAAAAGGTGTAATTGGTAGATATATACATTGAATTTTAGGACATTTACACCCTATTTAATATAAAAGGGGTGTAAATTGTCACCTACATACATTGAAGTTAAACGAATTTACACCCTATTATAATTCAAACGGGTGTAAAATGACAAATATTTACACCCTATTTTTGATATATCAAATGTAAAATATCTTATAATTACATTTAATTTTAACACATTTACACCCTATTTTGTGTATGAAGGGTGTAAAATATCTCAATTTTTTTAAAATATTTTATTTGAAATTTCATTAAACCAAATATTTTTATATATTCCTGGATATTCAATAAAAACAAAAATAACCAAAACAAACATTTCTCTAATCTTTAGAATCTTGCACCAAGTCATACATCAACAAAATTGTATTCATGTAAGAAAAAAATTCAACCACTTTGTTCATGTAACTTGTACCAATAAATCATTCATGGAACAAAAATATATCTATATATAAGTTTTTTTTTAATCGCTTCTGTTTTGTCATTAAATCTTTCTTTCCTGGTTCTCTTGCTCTTCAACCTTTTGCAAAAAGAATTGAGCCCAAAGTTGTCGGATGTGATCAATTGACTCTTTTTCATATGATGAGGTGTCTGTGAATATCTGCAAGTTCAAACATATAATAAATTAAACAACTACATGTTAAAACAATAATTTACATATAAAAATGATGTAAAATGATTACTAAGTTATGAATGAAATTTAAATTATCAATAAATCTTTTATTACTTACAATCTTAGATGCTACTAAGTTTGTTGCCTCAGATGTAAAATTTCCCGATGGCTTCTGTCGAGCCATCAACCATGCCTCATATCGCTTTAGTTCGGGAGGGTCAACCATCAAACTTTCATCACCTTTGGCCTCTTCAATCATCACCTGTGAAAAAAAGTGTGTCCGTTACTCTAGTTATGGACACCTGTGAAAAAAAGTGTGTCCGTTACTCTAGTTATGGACACCTGTGAAAAAATGTGTGTCCGTCCGTGTCGGACACCTCGACCATCACACATCTAATTTATTCATTTTTTAAAATTATTTTCAGTGTCGTCGTATAAGTGTCGGAGTAGTTTTCGGTGTGTTCGTGCTTCATAGGCTCTATACAAGAGTTCAACAACAATTCCTTCATTCAAAAAACTAGTATCATTCATAATGTAGAAATCATGATAAGTAAAAGAACACAAAGCTACTCAACAAATCCTCTTGAAACGCAACCAATAAGCATGCGATCAAAAGACTAACCAACCAATATAAAATAAGCACGCACAAAAAAGATACACATGAAAAAGCAGTGATTTTACAGTCATAGAAAAAATGTTAATGAGAGGAGCAGAGTAATAGTGCAGAGAAATTAGGCACTAACACCTCTGTAAAAAGGTGTGTCCGAGTCTGTGTTAGTATCAGACACCAACACCGACACGACACTGCCACTTGAGATTACATTCAATTTATTAAATTTTTTAAATTATCATCTACATATCAGTATTGTATCGTTTGTGGTGTCTATGTTAGTGTCCTTGCTTCACAGATAGAAACACAGACTGGTGATTAAAAAACTACAAAGAGGCCAAAGGGAATTCTGAAATGGATATTCTTAAAGATTCTTACTTCATTCCAAGAGTCAATACAAAGAGGGAGCACATTCCTTTTTCAAGATACCTTGCATTTAAGCATCTTTTTTTGTTTTGTTTCTATTATCAGAACAGTTTCCTCTAATCAAATGTCATCTTCTCTGCCTCATGTCTATAAGACTCAAACAACTGAGAGGAAAGGTACCGCTCGCCGAAACTAGGGAACACCACCTGCACCATCCAAAACGACGCGTGGATTCGTCTGTTACTTGAAACACTCTTATCACCATATCAATGCACATGAAATATCAAGTATTAATGAAACAAAGTTGAAGGTGTATTTTTTTAATGCCAAATAGTTTCACAACTCTAAATATATCATTCCAGAATTATTTTTTGAATTATTGAGAGGCGCATAAACGTACAGCGATGAGTTTGCCGGAATTTTCTGGCCTCTTTCCAGTTTTATTGCTGCTGCGGCTGCTGCTCCAGACGAAATCCCAACCTAAAACATCATTTTCACCTATAAAAATAGAATAAGACGAAAACAACTTATGGACAAATCATAAGCTGTTTTCATAAGCTTTCTCAAACAGTCTTACAAGTGCTTATATCAGTAGATAAATCGGTATAAATTTATAACCATGGCCATACCAGCAAACCTTCTTTTAGTGCTAACTGTTTAGCAGTTTCTATAGCTTCTTCACTTGTAACCTGAATAATTTCATCAAGTAGATTAACATCCAGCACTTCAGGAACAATGCCAGCACCAATTCCCTGAATCAGATGCATGCCTTTAATATAGACACGTAACACATCCGGTTAGTATGTCGCCGTTCAAATGTCAGAGTTTGGAATTAAAATACCGAATAATGCCTAGTGAAGAAAAGACGAATAACAAATGGAATTTGAGTATGTAGTTCAACAAGCTGATTAGGAAAAGTAATAAATGTTTCTAAAATTAAACCATAATTCAAAAATCATAGCATTTGGTTTGTAGATGCAACGAAGGATATACGCTTCTCTAAGATTGATACCTTTTTTTCACTGAATACGAAGTGGTAATAACCACTAGAAAGTCACACACAACCGTGAGTATCAGAGTTCGAACCCTAGTGATAACGTCCAACCTAGCAATATCAACTTCTACCAGTTGAGCTAGACTTTACGAAAGATACCAAAAGAATTCTAGAAAGAAAATACTACGAGTTAAAGGAGTTGGAGGAGAAAATACAAACATAAGCATTGGAAGTTCTATTAGAGAATTTTACCCGGCTGTCCTCCACTCAATACTGCACTTTCAACTGGTTCCACTCCATATACCTTGATGAAAACACACAACATTAGCATCTTAAAGAAAATTCCAACTTCAAAAGAATTTAAACTATCTTCCCTTCACATATAGGCATTTCATGTGACAAAAATGA
>NW_026112879.1:0-55644 GCF_024323335.1 Lathyrus oleraceus
GGAAATAGAAATGATGATGTTAAACCCATGAAATTGATTGAATTGTGGGGAATGATGAAAATGATGATGTTAAACCATGAAATTTGATTGAATTGTGGGAATGATGAAAATGTTGATGTTAAACCCATGAAATTTGATTGAATTGTGGGAATTATAGAAATGATGATGTTAACCCATGAAATTTGATTGAATTGTAGGAATGATGAAAATGTTGATGTTAAACCCATGAAATTTGATTGAATTGTGGGAATTATAGAAATGATGATGTTAAACCATGAAATTTGATTGAATTGTGGAATGATGAAAATGTTGATGTTAAACCCATGAAATTTGATTGAATTGTGGGAATTATGAAAATGTTGATGTTAAACCCATGAAATTTGATTGAATTATGGGAATGATGAAAAAGTTGATGTTAAACCCATGAAATTTGATTGAATTGTGGGAATTATAGAAATGATGATTGTAAACCCATGAAATTTGATTGAATTGTGGGAATGATGAAAATGATGATGTTAAACCCATGAAATTTGATTGAATTTGGGAATTATAAAATGATGATGTTAAACCCATGAAATTTGATTGAATTGTGGGAATGATGAAAATGTGATGTTAACCCATGAAATTTGATTGAATTGTGGGAATATAGAAATGATGATGTTAAACCCATGAAATTTGATTGATTGTGGGAATGATGAAAATGTTGATGTTAAACCCATGAAATTTGATTGAATTGTGGGAATTATAGAAATGATGATGTTAAACCCATGAAATTGATTGAATTGTGGGAATGATGAAAATGATGATGTTAAACCCATGAAATTTGATTGAATTTGGGAATGATAAAATGATGATGTTAAACCCATGAAATTTGATTGAATTGTGGAATGATGAAATGTTGATGTTAAACCCATGAAATTTGATTGAATTGTGGGAATTATAGAAAATGATGATGTTAAACCCATGAAATTTGATTGAATTGTGGAATGATGAAAATGTTGATGTTAAACCCATGAAATTTGATTGAATTGTGGGATTATAGAAATGATGATGTTAAACCCATGAAATTTGATTGAATTGTGGGAATGATGAAAATGTTGATGTTAAACCCATGAAATTTGATTGAATTGTGGGAATTATAGAAATGATGATGTTAAACCCATGAAATTTGATTGAATGTGGGAATTATGAAAATGATGATGTTAAACCCATGAAATTTGATTGAATTGTGGAATGATGAAAATGTGATGTTAAACCCATGAAATTGATTGAATTGTGGGAATTATAAAATGATGATGTTAAACCCATGAAATTTGATTGAATTGTGGGAATGATGAAAATGATGATGTTAAACCCATGAAATTTGATTGAATTTGGGAATTATAAAATGATGATGTTAAACCCATGAAATTTGATTGAATTGTGGGAATGATGAAATGTTGATGTTAAACCCATGAATTTGATTGAATTGTGGGAATTATAGAAATGATGATGTTAAACCCATGAAATTTGATTGAATTGTGGGAATGATGAAAATGTTGATGTTAAACCATGAAATTTGATTGAATTGTGGGAATTATAGAAAGATGATGTTAAACCCATGAAATTTGATTGAATTGTGGGAATGATGAAAATGATGATGTAAACCCATGAAATTTGATTGAATGTTGGAATGATGAAAATGTTGATGTTAAACCCATGAAATTTGATTGAATTGTGGGAATTATAGAAATGATGATGTTAAACCCATGAAATTTGATTGAATTGTGGGAATGATGAAAATGATGATGTTAAACCCATGAAATTTGATTGAATTGTGGGAATGATGAAAATGTTGATGTTAAACCCATGAAATTTGATTGAATTGTGGGAATTATAGAAATGATGATGTTAAACCCATGAAATTTGATTGAATTGGGAATGATGAAAATGATGATGTAAACCCATGAAATTTGATTGAATTTGGGAATGATGAAATGTTGATGTTAAACCCATGAAATTTGATTGAATTGTGGGAATGATAGAAATGATGATGTTAAACCCATGAAATTTGATTGAATTGTGGGAATTATAGAAATGATGATGTTAAACCATGAAATTTGATTGAATTGTGGGAATGATGAAAATGTTGATGTTAAACCCATGAAATTTGATTGAATTGTGGAATGATGAAAATGTGATGTTAAACCCATGAAATTTGATTGAATTGTGGGAATTATAGAAATGATGATGTTAAACCCATGAAATTTGATTGAATTGTGGGAATGATGAAAATGTTGATGTTAAACCCATGAAATTTGATTGAATTGTGGGAATTATAGAAATGATGATGTTAAACCCATGAAATTTGATTGAATTGTGGGAATGATGAAAATGATGATGTTAAACCCATGAAATTTGATTGAATTGTGGGAATGATGAAAATGTTGATGTTAAACCCATGAAATTTGATTGAATTGTGGGAATATGAAAATGATGATGTTAAACCATGAAATTTGATTGAATTGTGGGAATGATGAAAATGATGATGTAAACCCATGAAATTTGATTGAATTGTGGAATGATGAAAATGTGATGTTAACCCATGAAATTTGATTGAATTGTGGGAATTATAGAAAATGATGATGTTAAACCCATGAAATTGATTGAATGTGGGAATGATGAAAATGATGATGTTAAACCCATGAAATTTGATTGAATTGTGGAATGATGAAAATGTTGATGTTAAACCCATGAAATTTGATTGAATTGTGGGATTATATAAAATGATGATGTTAAACCATGAAATTTGATTGAATTGTGGGAATTATAGAAATGATGATGTTAAACCCATGAAATTTGATTGAATTGTGGGAATGATGAAAATGTTGATGTTAAACCCATGAAATTTGATTGAATTGTGGGAATGATGAAAATGTTGATGTTAAACCCATGAAATTTGATTGAATTGTGGGAATTATGAAATGTGATGTTAAACCCATGAAATTTGATTGAATTGTGGAATGATGAAAATGATGATGTTAAACCCATGAAATTTGATTGAATTGTGGAATTATAAAAATGATGATGTTAAACCCATGAAATTTGATTGAATTGTGGGAATGATGAAAATGTTGATGTTAAACCCATGAAATTTGATTGAATTGTGGGATTATAGAAATGATGATGTTAAACCCATGAAATTTGATTGAATTGTGGGAATGATGAAAATGATGATGTTAAACCCATGAAATTTGATTGAATTGTGGAATGATGAAATGATGATGTTAAACCCATGAAATTTGATTGAATTGTGGGAATGATGAAAATGTTGATGTTAAACCCATGAATTTGATTGAATTGTGGGAATTATGAAATGATGATGTTAAACCCATGAAATTTGATTGAATTGTGGGAATGATGAAAATGTTGATGTTTAACCCATGAAATTTGATTGAATTGTGGGAATGATGAAATGATGATGTTAAACCCATGAAATTTGATTGAATTGTGGAATTATAGAAATGATGATGTTAAACCCATGAAATTTGATTGAATTGTGGGAATGATGAAAATGATGATGTTAAACCCATGAAATTTGATTGAATTGTGGGAATTATAAAATGATGATGTTAAACCCATGAAATTTGATTGAATTGTGGGAATGATGAAATGTTGATGTTAAACCCATGAAATTTGATTGAATTGTGGGAATATAGAAATGATGATGTTAAACCCATGAAATTTGATTGATTGTGGGAATGATGAAAATGTTGATGTTAAACCCATGAAATTTGATTGAATTGTGGGAATTATAGAAATGATGATGTTAAACCCATGAAATTTGATTGAATTGTGGGAATGATGAAATGATGATGTTAAACCCATGAAATTTGATTGAATTGTGGGAATGATGAAATGTTGATGTTAAACCCATGAAATTTGATTGAATTGTGGGAATTATAGAAATGATGATGTTAAACCCATGAAATTTGATTGAATTGTGGGAATGGAAAATGTTGATGTTAAACCCATGAAATTGATTGAATTGTGGAATGATGAAAATGTTGATGTTAAACCCATGAAATTTGATTGAATTGTGGGAATATAGAAATGATGATGTTAAACCCATGAAATTTGATTGAATTGTGGGAATGATGAAAATGATGATGTTAAACCCATGAAATTTGATTGAATTTGGGAATGATAAAAATGATGATGTTAACCCATGAAATTTGATTGAATTGTGGGAATGATAGAAATGTGATGTTAAACCCATGAAATTTGATTGAATTGTGGGAATGATGAAAATGTTGATGTTAAACCCATGAATTTGATTGAATTGTGGGAATTATAGAAATGATGATGTTAAACCCATGAATTTGATTGAATTGTGGGAATGATGAAAATGATGATGTTAAACCCATGAAATTTGATTGAATTGTGGGAATGATGAAAATGTTGATGTTAAACCCATGAAATTTGATTGAGTTGTGGGAATTATGAAAATGATGATGTTAAACCCATGAAATTTGATTGAATTGTGGGAATGATGAAAATGTGATGTTAAACCCATGAAATTTGATTGAATTGTGGGAATTATAAAATGATGATGTTAAACCCATGAAATTTGATTGAATTGTGGGAATGATGAAAATGTGATGTTAAACCCATGAAATTTGATTGAATTGTGGGAATTATAGAAATGATGATGTTAAACCCATGAAATTTGATTGAATTGTGGGAATGATGAAAATGTTGATGTTAAACCCATGAAATTTGATTGAATTGTGGGAATGATAGAAATGATGATGTTAAACCCATGAAATTTGATTGAATTGTGGGAATGATGAAAATGTTGATGTTAAACCCATGAAATTTGATTGAATTGTGGGAATTATATAAATGATGATGTTAAACCCATGAAATTTGATTGAATTGTGGGAATGATGAAAATGTTGATGTTAAACCCATGAAATTTGATTGAATCGTGGGAATGAAGAAATGTGATGTTAAACCCATGAAATTTGATTGAATTGTGGGAATGATGAAAATGTTGATGTTAAACCCATGAAATTTGATTGAATTGTGGAATTATGAAAAAAATGATGATGTTAAACCCATGAAATTTGATTGAATTGTGGGAATTATAGAAATGATGATGTTAAACCCATGAAATTTGATTGAATTGTGGGAATGATGAAAATGTTGATGTTAAACCCATGAAATTTGATTGAATTGTGGGAATGATGAAAATGTTGATGTTAACCCATGAAATTTGATTGAATTGTGGGAATTATAGAAATGATGATGTTAAACCATGAAATTTGATTGAATTGTGGGATGATGAAAATGATGATGTTAAACCCATGAAATTTGATTGATTTGTGGGAATTATAAAATGATGATGTTAAACCCATGAAATTTGATTGAATTGTGGGAATGATGAAAATGATGATGTTAAACCCATGAAATTTGATTGAATTTGGGAAAATTAGAAATATGATGTTAAACCCATGAAATTTGATTGAATTGTGGGAATGATGAAATGTTGATGTTAAACCCATGAAATTTGATTGAATTGTGGGAATTATAGAAATGATGATGTTAAACCCATGAAATTTGATTGAATTGTGGGAATGATGAAAATGTTGATGTTAAACCCATGAAATTTGATTGAATTGTGGGAATTATAGAATGATGATGTTAAACCCATGAAATTTGATTGAATTGTGGGAATGATGAAAATGATGATGTTAAACCCATGAAATTTGATTGAATTGTGGAATGATGAAAATGATGATGTTAAACCATGAAATTTGATTGAATTGGGAATTATAAAAATGATGATGTTAAACCCATGAAATTTGATTGAATTGTGGGAATGATGAAATGTTGATGTTAAACCCATGAAATTTGATTGAATTGTGGGAATTATAAAATGATGATGTTAACCCATGAAATTTGATTGAATTGTGGGAATGATGAAATGTTGATGTTAAACCCATGAAATTTGATTGAATTGTGGGAATATAGAAATGATGATGTTAAACCCATGAAATTTGATTGAATTGTGGAATGATGAAAATGATGATGTTAAACCCATGAAATTTGATTGAATTGTGGGAATGATGAAAAGATGATGTTAAACCCATGAAATTTGATTGAATTGTGGGAATGATGAAAATGTTGATGTTAAACCCATGAAATTTGATTGAATTGTGGGAATTATAGAAATGATGATGTTAACCCATGAAATTTGATTGAATTGTGGGAATGATGAAATGTTGATGTTAAACCCATGAAATTTGATTGAATTGTGGGAATGATGAAATGTTGATGTTAAACCATGAAATTTGATTGAATTGTGGGAATGATGAAAATGTTGATGTTAAACCCATGAAATTTGATTGAATTGTGGGAATTATAGAAATGATGATGTTAAACCCATGAAATTTGATTGAATTGTGGGAATTATAGAAATGATGATGTTAAACCCATGAAATTTGATTGAATTGTGGGAATGATGAAAATGTTGATGTTAAACCATGAAATTTGATTGAATTGTGGGAATGATGAAAATGATGATGTTAAACCCATGAAATTTGATTGAATTGTGGGAATTATAGAAATGATGATGTTAAACCCATGAAATTTGATTGAATTGTGGGAATGATGAAAATGATGATGTTAAACCCATGAAATTTGATTGAATTTGGGAATTATAAAATGATGATGTTAAACCCATGAAATTTGATTGAATTGTGGGAATGATGAAAATGTTGATGTTAAACCCATGAAATTTGATTGAATTGTGGGAATTATAGAAATGATGATGTTAAACCCATGAAATTTGATTGAATTGTGGGAATGATGAAAATGATGATGTTAAACCCATGAAATTTGATTGAATTTGGGAATGATGAAAATGATGATGTAAACCCATGAATTTGATTGAATTGTGGAATGATGAAATGTTGATGTTAAACCCATGAAATTTGATTGAATTGTGGGAATATAGAAATGATGATGTTAAACCCATGAA
Organism: Lathyrus oleraceus; assembly: GCF_024323335.1. Lineage (NCBI taxonomy): Eukaryota > Viridiplantae > Streptophyta > Magnoliopsida > Fabales > Fabaceae > Lathyrus > Lathyrus oleraceus. Next base: position 7,025 of record NW_026112879.1, read on the forward strand.
ATTTGATTGAATTGTGGGAATGATGAAAATGTTGATGTTAAACCCATGAAATTTGATTGAATTGTGGGAATTAGAAATGATGATGTTAAACCCATGAAATTTGATTGAATTGTGGGAATGATGAAAATGTGATGTTAAACCCATGAAATTTGATTGAATTGTGGGAATGATGAAAATGATGATGTTAAACCCATGAAATTTGATTGAATTGTGGGAATAAGAAATGATGATGTTAAACCCATGAAATTTGATTGAATTGTGGGAATGATGAAATGATGATGTTAAACCCATGAAATTTGATTGAATTGTGGAATATAAAAAATGATGATGTTAAACCCATGAAATTTGATTGAATTGTGGGAATGATGAAATGTTGATGTTAAACCCATGAAATTTGATTGAATTGTGGGAATTATAGAAAATGATGATGTTAAACCCATGAAATTTGATTGAATTGTGGGAATGATGAAAATGTTGATGTTAAACCCATGAAATTTGATTGAATTGTGGGAATTATAGAAATGATGATGTTAAACCCATGAAATTTGATTGAATTGTGGGAATGATGAAAATGTTGATGTTAAACCCATGAAATTTGATTGAATTGTGGGAATTATAGAAATGATGATGTTAAACCCATGAAATTTGATTGAATTGTGGGAATGATGAAAATGATGATGTTAAACCCATGAAATTTGATTGAATTGTGGAATGATGAAAATGTTGATGTTAAACCCATGAAATTTGATTGAATTGTGGGAATTATAGAAATGATGATGTTAAACCCATGAAATTTGATTGAATTGTGGGAATGATGAAAATGTTGATGTTAAACCCATGAAATTTGATTGAATTGTGGGAATTATAGAAATGATGATGTTAAACCCATGAAATTTGATTGAATTGTGGGAATGATGAAAATGTTGATGTTAAACCCATGAAATTTGATTGAATTGTGGGAATTATAGAAATGTTGATGTTAAACCCATGAAATTTGATTGAATTGTGGGAATGATGAAAATGTTGATGTTAAACCCATGAAATTTGATTGAATTGTGGGAATTATAAAATGATGATGTTAAACCCATGAAATTTGATTGAATTGTGGGAATGATGAAATGATGATGTTAAACCCATGAAATTTGATTGAATTTGGGAATTATGAAAATGATGATGTTAAACCCATGAAATTTGATTGAATTGTGGAATGATGAAAATGTTGATGTTAAACCCATGAAATTTGATTGAATTGTGGGAATTATAGAAATGATGATGTTAAACCCATGAAATTTGATTGAATTGTGGGAATGATGAAAAGATGATGTTAAACCCATGAAATTTGATTGAATTGTGGGAATGATGAAAATGATGATGTTAAACCCATGAAATTTGATTGAATTGTGGGAATGATGAAATGTTGATGTTAAACCCATGAAATTTGATTGAATTGTGGGAATTATAGAAATGATGATGTTAAACCCATGAAATTTGATTGAATTGTGGGAATGATGAAAATGTTGATGTTAAACCCATGAAATTTGATTGAATTGTGGGAATTATAGAAATGATGATGTTAAACCCATGAAATTTGATTGAATTGTGGGAATGATGAAATGTTGATGTTAAACCCATGAAATTTGATTGAATTGTGGGAATTATAGAAATGATGATGTAAACCCATGAAATTTGATTGAATTGTGGGAATGATGAAAATGATGATGTTAAACCCATGAAATTTGATTGAATTGGGAATGATAAAAATGATGATGTTAAACCCATGAAATTTGATTGAATTGTGGGAATGATGAAATGTTGATGTTAAACCCATGAAATTTGATTGAATTGTGGGAATTATAGAAAATGATGTTAAACCCATGAAATTTGATTGAATTGTGGGAATGATGAAAATGTTGATGTTAAACCCATGAAATTTGATTGAATTGTGGGAATTATAGAAATGATGATGTTAAACCCATGAAATTTGATTGAATTGTGGGAATGATGAAATGTTGATGTTAAACCCATGAAATTTGATTGAATTGTGGGAATTATAGAAATGATGATGTTAAACCCATGAAATTTGATTGAATTGTGGGAATGATGAAAATGTTGATGTTAAACCCATGAAATTTGATTGAATTGTGGGAATGATGAAAATGTTGATGTTAAACCCATGAAATTTGATTGAATTGTGGGAATTATAAAATGATGTTGTTAAACCCATGAAATTGATTGAATTGTGGGAATGATGAAAATGATGATGTTAAACCCATGAAATTTGATTGAATTGTGGAATGATGAAAATGATGATGTTAACCCATGAATTTTATTGAATTGTGGGAATTATAAAAATGATGATGTTAAACCCATGAAATTTGATTGAATTGTGGGAATGATGAAAATGTTGATGTTAAACCCATGAAATTTGATTGAATTGTGGGAATTATAGAAATGATGATGTTAAACCCATGAAATTTGATTGAATTGTGGGAATGATGAAAATGTTGATGTTAAACCCATGAAATTTGATTGAATTGTGGGAATTATAGAAATGATGATGTTAAACCCATGAAATTTGATTGAATTGTGGGAATGATGAAAATGATGATGTTAAACCCATGAAATTTGATTGAATTGTGGGAATGATGAAAATGTTGATGTTAAACCCATGAAATTTGATTGAATTGTGGGAATTATAGAAATGATGATGTTAAACCCATGAAATTTGATTGAATTGTGGGAATGATGAAAATGTTGATGTTAAACCCATGAAATTTGATTGAATTGTGGGAATGATATATAAATGATGATGTTAAACCCATGAAATTTGATTGAATTGTGGGAATGATGAAAATGTTGATGTTAAACCCATGAAATTTGATTGAATTGTGGGAATTATAGAAATGATGATGTTAAACCCATGAAATTTGATTGAATTGTGGGAATGATGAAAATGATGATGTTAAACCCATGAAATTTGATTGAATTTGGGAATTATAAAATGATGATGTTAAACCCATGAAATTTGATTGAATTGTGGAATGATGAAAATGTTGATGTTAAACCCATGAAATTTGATTGAATTGTGGGAATTATAGAAATGATGATGTTAAACCCATGAAATTTGATTGAATTGTGGGAATGATGAAAATGATGATGTTAAACCCATGAAATTTGATTGAATTGTGGGAATGATGAAAATGATGATGTTAAACCCATGAAATTTGATTGAATTGTGGGAATGATGAAAATGTTGATGTTAAACCCATGAAATTTGATTGAATTGTGGGAATTATAAAATGATGATGTTAAACCCATGAAATTTGATTGAATTGTGGGAATGATGAAAATGTTGATGTTAAACCCATGAAATTTGATTGAATTGTGGGAATTATAGAAATGATGATGTTAAACCCATGAAATTTGATTGAATTGTGGGAATGATGAAAATGATGATGTTAAACCCATGAAATTTGATTGAATTGTGGGAATGATGAAATGTTGATGTTAAACCCATGAAATTTGATTGAATTGTGGGAATTATCGCCCTTTGCTGTTCCACCATGCCCTTTGCTTGTCCCTTGTGGGGCCTGCGGAAAATGATGATGTTAAACCCATGAAATTTGATTGAATTGTGGGAATGATGAAAATGATGATGTTAAACCCATGAAATTTGATTGAATTGTGGGAATGATGAAAATGTTGATGTTAAACCCATGAAATTTGATTGAATTGTGGGAATTATAGAAATGATGATGTTAAACCCATGAAATTTGATTGAATTGTGGGAATGATGAAATGTTGATGTTAAACCCATGAAATTTGATTGAATTGTGGGAATTAGAAATGATGATGTTAAACCCATGAAATTTGATTGAATTGTGGGAATGATGAAAATGATGATGTTAAACCCATGAAATTTGATTGAATTTGGGAATTATAAAATGATGATGTTAAACCCATGAAATTTGATTGAATTGTGGAATGATGAAAATGTTGATGTTAAACCCATGAAATTTGATTGAATTGTGGGAATTATGAAATGATGATGTTAAACCCATGAAATTTGATTGAATTGTGGGAATGATGAAAATGATGATGTTAAACCCATGAAATTTGATTGAATTGTGGGAATGATGAAATGATGATGTTAAACCCATGAAATTTGATTGAATTGTGGGAATGATGAAAATGTTGATGTTAAACCCATGAAATTTGATTGAATTGTGGGAATTATAGAAATGATGATGTTAAACCCATGAAATTTGATTGAATTGTGGGAATGATGAAAATGTTGATGTTAAACCCATGAAATTTGATTGAATTGTGGGAATGATGAAATGTTGATGTTAAACCCATGAAATTTGATTGAATTGTGGGAATATAGAAATGATGATGTTAAACCCATGAAATTTGATTGAATTGTGGGAATGATGAAAATGATGATGTTAAACCCATGAAATTTGATTGAATTGTGGGAATTATAAAATGATGATGTTAAACCCATGAAATTTGATTGAATTGTGGGAATGATGAAAATGTTGATGTTAAACCCATGAAATTTGATTGAATTGTGGGAATTATAGAAATGATGATGTTAAACCCATGAAATTTGATTGAATTGTGGGAATGATGAAAATGTTGATGTTAAACCCATGAAATTTGATTGAATTGTGGGAATATAGAAATGATGATGTTAAACCCATGAAATTTGATTGAATTGTGGGAATGATGAAATGATGATGTTAAACCCATGAAATTTGATTGAATTGTGGGAATGATGAAATGTTGATGTTAAACCCATGAAATTTGATTGAATTGTGGGAATGAGAAATGATGATGTTAAACCCAAGAAATTTGATTGAATTGTGGGAATGATGAAATGTTGATGTTAAACCCATGAAATTTGATTGAATTATGTGAATAATGAAAATGTTGTTGTTAAACCCATGAAATTTGATTGAATTGTGGGAATTATAGAAATGATGATGTTAAACCCATGAAATTTGATTGAATTGTGGGAATGATGAAAATGTGATGTTAAACCCATGAAATTTGATTGAATTGTGGGAATTATGAAAATGATGATGTTAAACCCATGCAATTTTATTGAATTGTGGGAATGATGAAAATGATGATGTTAAACCCATGAAATTTGATTGAATTGTGGGAATATGAAATGATGATGTTAAACCCATGAAATTTGATTGAATTGTGGGAATGATGAAAATGTTGATGTTAAACCCATGAAATTTGATTGAATTGTGGGAATTATAGAAATGATGATGTTAAACCCATGAAATTTGATTGAATTGTGGGAATGATGAAATGATGATGTTAAACCCATGAAATTTGATTGAATTGTGGGAATGATGAAAATGATGATGTTAAACCCATGAAATTTGATTGAATTTGGGAATTATAAAAATGATGATGTTAAACCCATGAAATTTGATTGAATTGTGGGAATGATGAAATGTTGATGTTAAACCCATGAAATTTGATTGAATTGTGGGAATTATGAAATGATGATGTTAAACCCATGAAATTTGATTGAATTGTGGAATGATGAAATGTTGATGTTAAACCCATGAAATTTGATTGAATTGTGGGAATTATAGAAATGATGATGTTAAACCCATGAAATTTGATTGAATTGTGGGAATGATGAAAATGATGATGTTAAACCCATGAAATTTGATTGAATTGTGGGAATGATGAAAATGATGATGTTAAACCCATGAAATTTGATTGAATTGTGGGAATGATGAAAATGTTGATGTTAAACCCATGAAATTTGATTGAATTGTGGGAATTATAGAAATGATGATGTTAAACCCATGAAATTTGATTGAATTGTGGGAATGATGAAAATGTTGATGTTAAACCCATGAAATTTGATTGAATTGTGGGAATGATGAAAATGTGATGTTAAACCCATGAAATTTGATTGAATTGTGGGAATGATGAAAATGTTGATGTTAAACCCATGAAATTTGATTGAATTGTGGGAATTATAGAAATGATGATGTTAAACCCATGAAATTTGATTGAATTGTGGGAATGATGAAAATGATGATGTTAAACCCATGAAATTTGATTGAATTGTGGGAATGATGAAAATGATGATGTAAACCCATGAAATTTGATTGAATTGTGGGAATGATGAAAATGATGATGTTAAACCCATGAAATTTGATTGAATTGTGGGAATTATAAAAATGATGTTAAACCCATGAAATTTGATTGAATTGTGGGAATGATGAAAATGTTGATGTTAAACCCATGAAATTTGATTGAATTGTGGGAATTATAGAAATGATGATGTTAAACCCATGAAATTTGATTGAATTGTGGGAATGATGAAAATGTTGATGTTAAACCCATGAAATTTGATTGAATTGTGGGAATTATAGAAATGATGATGTTAAACCCATGAAATTTGATTGAATTGTGGGAATGATGAAAATGATGATGTTAAACCCATGAAATTTGATTGAATTGTGGGAATGATGAAAATGATGATGTTAAACCCATGAAATTTGATTGAATTGTGGGAATGATGAAAATGTTGATGTTAAACCCATGAAATTTGATTGAATTGTGGGAATTATAGAAATGATGATGTTAAACCCATGAAATTTGATTGAATTGTGGGAATGATGAAAATGTTGATGTTAAACCCATGAAATTTGATTGAATTGGGGAATGATGAAAATGTGATGTTAAACCCATGAAATTTGATTGAATTGTGGGAATGATGAAAATGTTGATGTTAAACCCATGAAATTTGATTGAATTGTGGGAATTATAGAAATGATGATGTTAAACCCATGAAATTTGATTGAATTGTGGGAATTATAGAAATGATGATGTTAAACCCATGAAATTTGATTGAATTGTGGGAATGATGAAAATGTTGATGTTAAACCCATGAAATTTGATTGAATTGTGGGAATGATGAAAATGTTGATGTTAAACCCATGAAATTTGATTGAATTGTGGGAATTATAGAAATGATGATGTTAAACCCATGAAATTTGATTGAATTGTGGGAATGATGAAAATGATGATGTTAAACCCATGAAATTTGATTGAATTTGGGAATTATAAAATGATGATGTTAAACCCATGAAATTTGATTGAATTGTGGGAATGATGAAAATGATGATGTTAAACCCATGAAATTTGATTGAATTGTGGAATTATAAAAATGATGATGTTAAACCCATGAAATTTGATTGAATTGTGGGAATGATAAAATGTTGATGTTAAACCCATGAAATTTGATTGAATTGTGGGAATTATAGAAATGATGATGTTAAACCCATGAAATTTGATTGAATTGTGGGAATGATGAAAATGTTGATGTTAAACCCATGAAATTTGATTGAATTGTGGGAATTATAGAAATGATGATGTTAAACCCATGAAATTTGATTGAATTGTGGGAATGATGAAAATGTTGATGTTAAACCCATGAAATTTGATTGAATTGTGGGAATGATGAAAATGATGATGTTAAACCCATGAAATTTGATTGAATTGTGGGAATTATAAAAATGATGATGTTAAACCCATGAAATTTGATTGAATTGTGGGAATGATGAAAATGTTGATGTTAAACCCATGAAATTTGATTGAATTGGGGAATTATAGAAATGATGATGTTAAACCCATGAAATTTGATTGAATTGTGGGAATGATGAAAATGTTGATGTTAAACCCATGAAATTTGATTGAATTGTGGGAATGATAGAAATGATGATGTTAAACCCATGAAATTTGATTGAATTGTGGGAATGATGAAAATGATGATGTTAAACCCATGAAATTTGATTGAATTGTGGGAATGATAAAATGATGATGTTAAACCCATGAAATTTGATTGAATTGTGGGAATGATGAAAATGTTGATGTTAAACCCATGAAATTTGATTGAATTGTGGGAATTATAGAAATGATGATGTTAAACCCATGAAATTTGATTGAATTGTGGGAATGATGAAAATGTTGATGTTAAACCCATGAAATTTGATTGAATTGTGGGAATGATGAAAATGTTGATGTTAAACCCATGAAATTTGATTGAATTGTGGAATGATGAAAATGTTGATGTTAAACCCATGAAATTTGATTGAATTGTGGGAATTATGAAATGATGATGTTAAACCCATGAAATTTGATTGAATTGTGGGAATTATAGAAATGATGATGTTAAACCCATGAAATTTGATTGAATTGTGGGAATGATGAAAATGTTGATGTTAAACCCATGAAATTTGATTGAATTGTGGGAATTATAGAAATGATGATGTTAAACCCATGAAATTTGATTGAATTGTGGGAATGATGAAAATGTGATGTTAAACCCATGAAATTTGATTGAATTGTGGGAATTATAGAAATGATGATGTTAAACCCATGAAATTTGATTGAATTGTGGGAATGATGAAAATGATGATGTTAAACCCATGAAATTTGATTGAATTGTGGGAATGATGAAAATGATGATGTTAAACCCATGAAATTTGATTGAATTGTGGGAATGATGAAATGTTGATGTTAAACCCATGAAATTTGATTGAATTGTGGGAATTATAGAAATGATGATGTTAAACCCATGAAATTTGATTGAATTGTGGGAATGATGAAAATGTTGATGTTAAACCCATGAAATTTGATTGAATTGTGGGAATTATAGAAATGATGATGTTAAACCCATGAAATTTGATTGAATTGTGGGAATGATGAAAATGTTGATGTTAAACCCATGAAATTTGATTGAATTGTGGGAATGATGAAAATGTTGATGTTAAACCCATGAAATTTGATTGAATTGTGGGAATTATAGAAATGATGATGTTAAACCCATGAAATTTGATTGAATTGTGGGAATGATGAAAATGATGATGTTAAACCCATGAAATTTGATTGAATTGTGGGAATTATAAAAATGATGATGTTAAACCCATGAAATTTGATTGAATTGTGGGAATGATGAAAATGTTGATGTTAAACCCATGAAATTTGATTGAATTGTGGGAATTATAGAAATGATGATGTTAAACCCATGAAATTTGATTGAATTGTGGGAATGATGAAAATGTTGATGTTAAACCCATGAAATTTGATTGAATTGTGGGAATTATAGAAATGATGATGTTAACCCATGAAATTTGATTGAATTGTGGGAATGATGAAAATGTTGATGTTAAACCCATGAAATTTGATTGAATTGTGGGAATTATAGAAATGATGATGTTAAACCCATGAAATTTGATTGAATTGTGGGAATGATGAAAATGATGATGTTAAACCCATGAAATTTGATTGAATTGTGGGAATGATGAAAATGATGATGTTAAACCCATGAAATTTGATTGAATTGTGGGAATTATAAAAATGATGATGTTAAACCCATGAAATTTGATTGAATTGTGGGAATGATGAAATGTTGATGTTAAACCCATGAAATTTGATTGAATTGTGGGAATTATAGAAATGATGATGTTAAACCCATGAAATTTGATTGAATTGTGGGAATGATGAAAATGTTGATGTTAAACCCATGAAATTTGATTGAATTGTGGGAATTATAGAAATGATGATGTTAAACCCATGAAATTTGATTGAATTGTGGGAATGATGAAAATGATGTTAAACCCATGAAATTTGATTGAATTGTGGGAATGATGAAATGATGATGTTAAACCCATGAAATTTGATTGAATTGTGGGAATGATGAAAATGTTGATGTTAAACCCATGAAATTTGATTGAATTGTGGGAATTATAGAAATGATGATGTTAAACCCATGAAATTTGATTGAATTGTGGGAATGATGAAAATGTTGATGTTAAACCCATGAAATTTGATTGAATTGTGGGAATGATGAAATGTGATGTTAAACCCATGAAATTTGATTGAATTGTGGGAATGATGAAAATGTTGATGTTAAACCCATGAAATTTGATTGAATTGTGGGAATTATAGAAATGATGATGTTAAACCCATGAAATTTGATTGAATTGTGGGAATGATAGAAATGATGATGTTAAACCCATGAAATTTGATTGAATTGTGGGAATGATGAAAATGTTGATGTTAAACCCATGAAATTTGATTGAATTGTGGGAATGATGAAAATGTTGATGTTAAACCCATGAAATTTGATTGAATTGTGGGAATTATAGAAATGATGATGTTAAACCCATGAAATTTGATTGAATTGTGGGAATGATGAAAATGATGATGTTAAACCCATGAAATTTGATTGAATTGTGGGAATTATAGAAATATGATGTTAAACCCATGAAATTTGATTGAATTGTGGGAATGATGAAAATGTTGATGTTAAACCCATGAAATTTGATTGAATTGTGGGAATGATGAAAATGATGATGTTAAACCCATGAAATTTGATTGAATTGGGAATTATAAAAATGATGATGTTAAACCCATGAAATTTGATTGAATTGTGGGAATGATGAAATGTTGATGTTAAACCCATGAAATTTGATTGAATTGGGGAATTATAGAAATGATGATGTTAAACCCATGAAATTTGATTGAATTGTGGGAATGATGAAAATGTTGATGTTAAACCCATGAAATTTGATTGAATTGTGGGAATTATAGAAATGATGATGTTAAACCCATGAAATTTGATTGAATTGTGGGAATGATGAAAATGATGATGTTAAACCCATGAAATTTGATTGAATTGTGGGAATGATGAAAATGATGATGTTAAACCCATGAAATTTGATTGAATTGTGGGAATGATGAAAATGTGATGTTAAACCCATGAAATTTGATTGAATTGTGGGAATTATAGAAATGATGATGTTAAACCCATGAAATTTGATTGAATTGTGGGAATGATGAAAATGTTGATGTTAAACCCATGAAATTTGATTGAATTGTGGGAATGATGAAAATGTTGATGTTAAACCCATGAAATTTGATTGAATTGTGGGAATGATGAAAATGTTGATGTTAAACCCATGAAATTTGATTGAATTGTGGGAATTATGAAATGATGATGTTAAACCCATGAAATTTGATTGAATTGTGGGAATTATAGAAATGATGATGTTAAACCCATGAAATTTGATTGAATTGTGGGAATGATGAAAATGTTGATGTTAAACCCATGAAATTTGATTGAATTGTGGGAATTATAGAAATGATGATGTTAAACCCATGAAATTTGATTGAATTGTGGGAATGATGAAAATGATGATGTTAAACCCATGAAATTTGATTGAATTGTGGGAATTATAGAAATGATGATGTTAAACCCATGAAATTTGATTGAATTGTGGGAATGATGAAAATGATGATGTTAAACCCATGAAATTTGATTGAATTGTGGGAATGATGAAAATGATGATGTTAAACCCATGAAATTTGATTGAATTGTGGGAATGATGAAAATGTTGATGTTAAACCCATGAAATTTGATTGAATTGTGGGAATTATAGAAATGATGATGTTAAACCCATGAAATTTGATTGAATTGTGGGAATGATGAAAATGTTGATGTTAAACCCATGAAATTTGATTGAATTGTGGGAATTATAGAAATGATGATGTTAAACCCATGAAATTTGATTGAATTGTGGGAATGATGAAAATGTTGATGTTAAACCCATGAAATTTGATTGAATTGTGGGAATTATAGAAATGATGATGTTAAACCCATGAAATTTGATTGAATTGTGGGAATGATGAAAATGTTGATGTTAAACCCATGAAATTTGATTGAATTGTGGGAATTATAGAAATGATGATGTTAAACCCATGAAATTTGATTGAATTGTGGGAATGATGAAAATGTTGATGTTAAACCCATGAAATTTGATTGAATTGTGGGAATGATGAAAATGTTGATGTTAAACCCATGAAATTTGATTGAATTGTGGGAATTAGAAATGATGATGTTAAACCCATGAAATTTGATTGAATTGTGGGAATGATAGAAATGATGATGTTAAACCCATGAAATTTGATTGAATTGTGGGAATGATGAAAATGTTGATGTTAAACCCATGAAATTTGATTGAATTGTGGGAATGATGAAAATGTTGATGTTAAACCCATGAAATTTGATTGAATTGTGGGAATTATAGAAATGATGATGTTAAACCCATGAAATTTGATTGAATTGTGGGAATGATGAAAATGATGATGTTAAACCCATGAAATTTGATTGAATTGTGGAATGATGAAAATGATGATGTTAAACCCATGAAATTTGATTGAATTGTGGGAATTATAGAAATGATGATGTTAAACCCATGAAATTTGATTGAATTGTGGGAATGATGAAAATGATGATGTTAAACCCATGAAATTTGATTGAATTGTGGGAATTATAAAAATGATGATGTTAAACCCATGAAATTTGATTGAATTGTGGGAATGATGAAAATGTTGATGTTAAACCCATGAAATTTGATTGAATTGTGGGAATTATAGAAATGATGATGTTAAACCCATGAAATTTGATTGAATTGTGGGAATGATGAAAATGTTGATGTTAAACCCATGAAATTTGATTGAATTGTGGGAATTATAGAAATGATGATGTTAAACCCATGAAATTTGATTGAATTGTGGGAATGATGAAAATGATGATGTTAAACCCATGAAATTTGATTGAATTTGGGAATTATAAAATGATGATGTTAAACCCATGAAATTTGATTGAATTGTGGGAATGATGAAAATGTTGATGTTAAACCCATGAAATTTGATTGAATTGTGGGAATTATAGAAATGATGATGTTAAACCCATGAAATTTGATTGAATTGTGGGAATGATGAAAATGATGATGTTAAACCCATGAAATTTGATTGAATTGTGGGAATGATGAAAATGATGATGTTAAACCCATGAAATTTGATTGAATTGTGGGAATGATGGAAATGTTGATGTTAAACCCATGAAATTTGATTGAATTGTGGGAATTATAGAAATGATGATGTTAAACCCATGAAATTTGATTGAATTGTGGGAATGATGAAAATGTTGATGTTAAACCCATGAAATTTGATTGAATTGTGGGAATTATAGAAATGATGATGTTAAACCCATGAAATTTGATTGAATTGTGGGAATGATGAAAATGTTGATGTTAAACCCATGAAATTTGATTGAATTGTGGGAATGATGAAAATGTTGATGTTAAACCCATGAAATTTGATTGAATTGTGGGAATTATAGAAATGATGATGTTAAACCCATGAAATTTGATTGAATTGTGGGAATGATGAAAATGTTGATGTTAAACCCATGAAATTTGATTGAATTGTGGGAATGATGAAAATGTTGATGTTAAACCCATGAAATTTGATTGAATTGTGGGAATTATAGAAATGATGATGTTAAACCCATGAAATTTGATTGAATTGTGGGAATGATGAAAATGATGATGTTAAACCCATGAAATTTGATTGAATTTGGGAATTATAAAAATGATGATGTTAAACGCATGAAATTTGATTGAATTGTGGGAATGATGAAAATGTTGATGTTAAACCCATGAAATTTGATTGAATTGTGGGAATTATAGAAATGATGATGTTAAACCCATGAAATTTGATTGAATTGTGGGAATGATGAAAATGTTGATGTTAAACCCATGAAATTTGATTGAATTGTGGGAATTATAGAAATGATGATGTTAAACCCATGAAATTTGATTGAATTGTGGGAATGATGAAAATGATGATGTTAAACCCATGAAATTTGATTGAATTTGGGAATTATAAAAATGATGATGTTAAACGCATGAAATTTGATTGAATTGTGGGAATGATGAAAATGTTGATGTTAAACCCATGAAATTTGATTGAATTGTGGGAATTATAGAAATGATGATGTTAAACCCATGAAATTTGATTGAATTGTGGGAATGATGAAAATGATGATGTTAAACCCATGAAATTTGATTGAATTGTGGGAATGATGAAAATGATGATGTTAAACCCATGAAATTTGATTGAATTGTGGGAATGATGAAAATGTTGATGTTAAACCCATGAAATTTGATTGAATTGTGGGAATTATAGAAATGATGATGTTAAACCCATGAAATTTGATTGAATTGTGGGAATGATGAAAATGTTGATGTTAAACCCATGAAATTTGATTGAATTGTGGGAATTATAGAAATGATGATGTTAAACCCATGAAATTTGATTGAATTGTGGGAATGATGAAAATGTTGATGTTAAACCCATGAAATTTGATTGAATTGTGGGAATTATAGAAATGATGATGTTAAACCCATGAAATTTGATTGAATTGTGGGAATGATGAAAAATGATGTTAAACCCATGAAATTTGATTGAATTGTGGGAATGATGAAAATGATGATGTTAAACCCATGAAATTTGATTGAATTGTGGGAATGATGAAAATGTTGATGTTAAACCCATGAAATTTGATTGAATTGTGGGAATTATAGAAATGATGATGTTAAACCCATGAAATTTGATTGAATTGTGGGAATGATGAAAATGTTGATGTTAAACCCATGAAATTTGATTGAATTGTGGGAATTATAGAAATGATGATGTTAAACCCATGAAATTTGATTGAATTGTGGGAATGATGAAAATGTTGATGTTAAACCCATGAAATTTGATTGAATTGTGGGAATGATGAAAATGTTGATGTTAAACCCATGAAATTTGATTGAATTGTGGGAATTATAGAAATGATGATGTTAAACCCATGAAATTTGATTGAATTGTGGGAATGATGAAAATGATGATGTTAAACCCATGAAATTTGATTGAATTGTGGGAATTATAAAAATGATGATGTTAAACCCATGAAATTTGATTGAATTGTGGGAATGATGAAAATGTTGATGTTAAACCCATGAAATTTGATTGAATTGTGGGAATTATAGAAATGATGATGTTAAACCCATGAAATTTGATTGAATTGTGGGAATGATGAAAATGTTGATGTTAAACCCATGAAATTTGATTGAATTGTGGGAATTATAGAAATGATGATGTTAAACCCATGAAATTTGATTGAATTGTGGGAATGATGAAAATGATGATGTTAAACCCATGAAATTTGATTGAATTTGGGAATTATAAAAATGATGATGTTAAACCCATGAAATTTGATTGAATTGTGGGAATGATGAAAATGTTGATGTTAAACCCATGAAATTTGATTGAATTGTGGGAATTATAGAAATGATGATGTTAAACCCATGAAATTTGATTGAATTGTGGGAATGATGAAAATGATGATGTTAAACCCATGAAATTTGATTGAATTGTGGGAATGATGAAAATGATGATGTTAAACCCATGAAATTTGATTGAATTGTGGGAATGATGAAAATGTTGATGTTAAACCCATGAAATTTGATTGAATTGTGGGAATTATAGAAATGATGATGTTAAACCCATGAAATTTGATTGAATTGTGGGAATGATGAAAATGTTGATGTTAAACCCATGAAATTTGATTGAATTGTGGGAATTATAGAAATGATGATGTTAAACCCATGAAATTTGATTGAATTGTGGGAATGATAGAAATGATGATGTTAAACCCATGAAATTTGATTGAATTGTGGGAATGATGAAAATGTTGATGTTAAACCCATGAAATTTGATTGAATTGTGGGAATGATGAAAATGTTGATGTTAAACCCATGAAATTTGATTGAATTGTGGGAATTATAGAAATGATGATGTTAAACCCATGAAATTTGATTGAATTGTGGGAATGATGAAAATGATGATGTTAAACCCATGAAATTTGATTGAATTGTGGGAATTATAAAAATGATGATGTTAAACCCATGAAATTTGATTGAATTGTGGGAATGATGAAAATGTTGATGTTAAACCCATGAAATTTGATTGAATTGTGGGAATTATAGAAATGATGATGTTAAACCCATGAAATTTGATTGAATTGTGGGAATGATGAAAATGTTGATGTTAAACCCATGAAATTTGATTGAATTGTGGGAATTATAGAAATGATGATGTTAAACCCATGAAATTTGATTGAATTGTGGGAATGATGAAAATGATGATGTTAAACCCATGAAATTTGATTGAATTGTGGGAATTATAAAAATGATGATGTTAAACCCATGAAATTTGATTGAATTGTGGGAATGATGAAAATGTTGATGTTAAACCCATGAAATTTGATTGAATTGTGGGAATTATAGAAATGATGATGTTAAACCCATGAAATTTGATTGAATTGTGGGAATGATGAAAATGTTGATGTTAAACCCATGAAATTTGATTGAATTGTGGGAATGATGAAAATGTTGATGTTAAACCCATGAAATTTGATTGAATTGTGGGAATTATAGAAATGATGATGTTAAACCCATGAAATTTGATTGAATTGTGGGAATGATGAAAATGATGATGTTAAACCCATGAAATTTGATTGAATTTGGGAATTATAAAATGATGATGTTAAACCCATGAAATTTGATTGAATTGTGGGAATGATGAAAATGTTGATGTTAAACCCATGAAATTTGATTGAATTGTGGGAATTATAGAAATGATGATGTTAAACCCATGAAATTTGATTGAATTGTGGGAATGATGAAAATTTGATGTTAAACCCATGAAATTTGATTGAATTGTGGGAATTATAGAAATGATGATGTTAAACCCATGAAATTTGATTGAATTGTGGGAATGATGAAAATGTTGATGTTAAACCCATGAAATTTGATTGAATTGTGGGAATTATAGAAATGATGATGTTAAACCCATGAAATTTGATTGAATTGTGGGAATGATGAAAATGATGATGTTAAACCCATGAAATTTGATTGAATTGTGGGAATGATGAAAATGTTGATGTTAAACCCATGAAATTTGATTGAATTGTGGGAATTATAGAAATGATGATGTTAAACCCATGAAATTTGATTGAATTGTGGGAATGATGAAAATGTTGATGTTAAACCCATGAAATTTGATTGAATTGTGGGAATTATAGAAATGATGATGTTAAACCCATGAAATTTGATTGAATTGTGGGAATGATGAAAATGTTGATGTTAAACCCATGAAATTTGATTGAATTGTGGGAATTATAGAAATGATGATGTTAAACCCATGAAATTTGATTGAATTGTGGGAATGATGAAAATGTTGATGTTAAACCCATGAAATTTGATTGAATTGTGGGAATTATAGAAATGATGATGTTAAACCCATGAAATTTGATTGAATTGTGGGAATGATGAAAATGTTGATGTTAAACCCATGAAATTTGATTGAATTGTGGGAATTATAGAAATGATGATGTTAAACCCATGAAATTTGATTGAATTGTGGGAATGATGAAAATGATGATGTTAAACCCATGAAATTTGATTGAATTGGGGAATTATAAAAATGATGATGTTAAACCCATGAAATTTGATTGAATTGTGGGAATGATGAAAATGTTGATGTTAAACCCATGAAATTTGATTGAATTGTGGGAATTATAGAAATGATGATGTTAAACCCATGAAATTTGATTGAATTGTGGGAATGATGAAAATGATGATGTTAAACCCATGAAATTTGATTGAATTGTGGGAATGATGAAAATGTTGATGTTAAACCCATGAAATTTGATTGAATTGTGGGAATTAAGAAATGATGATGTTAAACCCATGAAATTTGATTGAATTGTGGGAATGATGAAAATGATGATGTTAAACCCATGAAATTTGATTGAATTGTGGGAATGATGAAAATGATGATGTTAAACCCATGAAATTTGATTGAATTGTGGGAATGATGAAAATGTTGATGTTAAACCCATGAAATTTGATTGAATTGTGGGAATTATAGAAATGATGATGTTAAACCCATGAAATTTGATTGAATTGTGGGAATGATGAAAATGTTGATGTTAAACCCATGAAATTTGATTGAATTGTGGGAATTATAGAAATGATGATGTTAAACCCATGAAATTTGATTGAATTGTGGGAATGATGAAAATGTTGATGTTAAACCCATGAAATTTGATTGAATTGTGGGAATTATAGAAATGATGATGTTAAACCCATGAAATTTGATTGAATTGTGGGAATGATGAAAATGATGATGTTAAACCCATGAAATTTGATTGAATTGTGGGAATGATGAAAATGATGATGTTAAACCCATGAAATTTGATTGAATTGTGGGAATGATGAAATGTTGATGTTAAACCCATGAAATTTGATTGAATTGTGGGAATTATAGAAATGATGATGTTAAACCCATGAAATTTGATTGAATTGTGGGAATGATGAAAATGTTGATGTTAAACCCATGAAATTTGATTGAATTGTGGGAATTATAGAAATGATGATGTTAAACCCATGAAATTTGATTGAATTGTGGGAATGATGAAAATGTTGATGTTAAACCCATGAAATTTGATTGAATTGTGGGAATGATGAAAATGTTGATGTTAAACCCATGAAATTTGATTGAATTGTGGGAATTATAGAAATGATGATGTTAAACCCATGAAATTTGATTGAATTGTGGGAATGATGAAAATGTTGATGTTAAACCCATGAAATTTGATTGAATTGTGGGAATGATGAAAATGTTGATGTTAAACCCATGAAATTTGATTGAATTGTGGGAATGATGAAAATGTTGATGTTAAACCCATGAAATTTGATTGAATTGTGGGAATTATAGAAATGATGATGTTAAACCCATGAAATTTGATTGAATTGTGGGAATGATGAAAATGTTGATGTTAAACCCATGAAATTTGATTGAATTGTGGGAATTATAGAAATGATGATGTTAAACCCATGAAATTTGATTGAATTGTGGGAATGATGAAAATGATGATGTTAAACCCATGAAATTTGATTGAATTGTGGGAATTATAGAAATGATGATGTTAAACCCATGAAATTTGATTGAATTGTGGGAATGATGAAAATGATGATGTTAAACCCATGAAATTTGATTGAATTTGGGAATTATAAAAATGATGATGTTAAACCCATGAAATTTGATTGAATTGTGGGAATGATGAAAATGTTGATGTTAAACCCATGAAATTTGATTGAATTGTGGGAATTATAGAAATGATGATGTTAAACCCATGAAATTTGATTGAATTGTGGGAATGATGAAAATGATGATGTTAAACCCATGAAATTTGATTGAATTGTGGGAATGATGAAAATGATGATGTTAAACCCATGAAATTTGATTGAATTGTGGGAATGATGAAATGTTGATGTTAAACCCATGAAATTTGATTGAATTGTGGGAATTATAGAAATGATGATGTTAAACCCATGAAATTTGATTGAATTGTGGGAATGATGAAAATGTTGATGTTAAACCCATGAAATTTGATTGAATTGTGGGAATTATAGAAATGATGATGTTAAACCCATGAAATTTGATTGAATTGTGGGAATGATGAAAATGTTGATGTTAAACCCATGAAATTTGATTGAATTGTGGGAATGATGAAAATGTTGATGTTAAACCCATGAAATTTGATTGAATTGTGGGAATTATAGAAATGATGATGTTAAACCCATGAAATTTGATTGAATTGTGGGAATGATGAAAATGATGATGTTAAACCCATGAAATTTGATTGAATTTGGGAATTATAAAATGATGATGTTAAACCCATGAAATTTGATTGAATTGTGGGAATGATGAAAATGTTGATGTTAAACCCATGAAATTTGATTGAATTGTGGGAATTATAGAAATGATGATGTTAAACCCATGAAATTTGATTGAATTGTGGGAATGATGAAAATGTTGATGTTAAACCCATGAAATTTGATTGAATTGTGGGAATTATAGAAATGATGATGTTAAACCCATGAAATTTGATTGAATTGTGGGAATGATGAAAATGTTGATGTTAAACCCATGAAATTTGATTGAATTGTGGGAATTATAGAAATGATGATGTTAAACCCATGAAATTTGATTGAATTGTGGGAATGATGAAAATGATGATGTTAAACCCATGAAATTTGATTGAATTGTGGGAATGATGAAAATGTTGATGTTAAACCCATGAAATTTGATTGAATTGTGGGAATTATAGAAATGATGATGTTAAACCCATGAAATTTGATTGAATTGTGGGAATGATGAAAATGTTGATGTTAAACCCATGA
The DNA here is from genome assembly GCF_024323335.1 of Lathyrus oleraceus. Classification (NCBI taxonomy): domain Eukaryota; kingdom Viridiplantae; phylum Streptophyta; class Magnoliopsida; order Fabales; family Fabaceae; genus Lathyrus; species Lathyrus oleraceus. The sequence goes on from NW_026112879.1 coordinate 27,217, forward strand.
AATTTGATTGAATTGTGGGAATTATAGAAATGATGATGTTAAACCCATGAAATTTGATTGAATTGTGGGAATGATGAAAATGTTGATGTTAAACCCATGAAATTTGATTGAATTGTGGGAATTATAGAAATGATGATGTTAAACCCATGAAATTTGATTGAATTGTGGGAATGATGAAAATGTTGATGTTAAACCCATGAAATTTGATTGAATTGTGGGAATTATAGAAATGATGATGTTAAACCCATGAAATTTGATTGAATTGTGGGAATGATGAAAATGTTGATGTTAAACCCATGAAATTTGATTGAATTGTGGGAATTATAGAAATGATGATGTTAAACCCATGAAATTTGATTGAATTGTGGGAATGATGAAAATGATGATGTTAAACCCATGAAATTTGATTGAATTGTGGGAATTATAAAAATGATGATGTTAAACCCATGAAATTTGATTGAATTGTGGGAATGATGAAAATGTTGATGTTAAACCCATGAAATTTGATTGAATTGTGGGAATTATAGAAATGATGATGTTAAACCCATGAAATTTGATTGAATTGTGGGAATGATGAAAATGATGATGTTAAACCCATGAAATTTGATTGAATTGTGGGAATGATGAAAATGTTGATGTTAAACCCATGAAATTTGATTGAATTGTGGGAATTATAGAAATGATGATGTTAAACCCATGAAATTTGATTGAATTGTGGGAATGATGAAAATGATGATGTTAAACCCATGAAATTTGATTGAATTGTGGGAATGATGAAAATGATGATGTTAAACCCATGAAATTTGATTGAATTGTGGGAATGATGAAAATGTTGATGTTAAACCCATGAAATTTGATTGAATTGTGGGAATTATAGAAATGATGATGTTAAACCCATGAAATTTGATTGAATTGTGGGAATGATGAAAATGTTGATGTTAAACCCATGAAATTTGATTGAATTGTGGGAATTATAGAAATGATGATGTTAAACCCATGAAATTTGATTGAATTGTGGGAATGATGAAAATGTTGATGTTAAACCCATGAAATTTGATTGAATTGTGGGAATTATAGAAATGATGATGTTAAACCCATGAAATTTGATTGAATTGTGGGAATGATGAAAATGATGATGTTAAACCCATGAAATTTGATTGAATTGTGGGAATGATGAAAATGATGATGTTAAACCCATGAAATTTGATTGAATTGTGGGAATGATGAAAATGTTGATGTTAAACCCATGAAATTTGATTGAATTGTGGGAATTATAGAAATGATGATGTTAAACCCATGAAATTTGATTGAATTGTGGGAATGATGAAAATGTTGATGTTAAACCCATGAAATTTGATTGAATTGTGGGAATGATGAAAATGTTGATGTTAAACCCATGAAATTTGATTGAATTGTGGGAATTATAGAAATGATGATGTTAAACCCATGAAATTTGATTGAATTGTGGGAATGATGAAAATGTTGATGTTAAACCCATGAAATTTGATTGAATTGTGGGAATGATGAAAATGATGATGTTAAACCCATGAAATTTGATTGAATTGTGGGAATGATGAAAATGTTGATGTTAAACCCATGAAATTTGATTGAATTGTGGGAATTATAGAAATGATGATGTTAAACCCATGAAATTTGATTGAATTGTGGGAATGATGAAAATGTTGATGTTAAACCCATGAAATTTGATTGAATTGTGGGAATTATAGAAATGATGATGTTAAACCCATGAAATTTGATTGAATTGTGGGAATGATGAAAATGTTGATGTTAAACCCATGAAATTTGATTGAATTGTGGGAATTATAGAAATGATGATGTTAAACCCATGAAATTTGATTGAATTGTGGGAATGATGAAAATGATGATGTTAAACCCATGAAATTTGATTGAATTTGGGAATTATAAAAATGATGATGTTAAACCCATGAAATTTGATTGAATTGTGGGAATGATGAAAATGTTGATGTTAAACCCATGAAATTTGATTGAATTGTGGGAATTATAGAAATGATGATGTTAAACCCATGAAATTTGATTGAATTGTGGGAATGATGAAAATGATGATGTTAAACCCATGAAATTTGATTGAATTGTGGGAATGATGAAAATGATGATGTTAAACCCATGAAATTTGATTGAATTGTGGGAATGATGAAAATGATGTTAAACCCATGAAATTTGATTGAATTGTGGGAATTATAGAAATGATGATGTTAAACCCATGAAATTTGATTGAATTGTGGGAATGATGAAAATGTTGATGTTAAACCCATGAAATTTGATTGAATTGTGGGAATTATAGAAATGATGATGTTAAACCCATGAAATTTGATTGAATTGTGGGAATGATGAAAATGTTGATGTTAAACCCATGAAATTTGATTGAATTGTGGGAATGATGAAAATGTTGATGTTAAACCCATGAAATTTGATTGAATTGTGGGAATTATAGAAATGATGATGTTAAACCCATGAAATTTGATTGAATTGTGGGAATGATGAAAATGATGATGTTAAACCCATGAAATTTGATTGAATTGTGGGAATTATAAAATGATGATGTTAAACCCATGAAATTTGATTGAATTGTGGGAATGATGAAAATGATGATGTTAAACCCATGAAATTTGATTGAATTGTGGGAATGATGAAAATGTTGATGTTAAACCCATGAAATTTGATTGAATTGTGGGAATTATAGAAATGATGATGTTAAACCCATGAAATTTGATTGAATTGTGGGAATGATGAAAATGTTGATGTTAAACCCATGAAATTTGATTGAATTGTGGGAATTATAGAAATGATGATGTTAAACCCATGAAATTTGATTGAATTGTGGGAATGATGAAAATGTTGATGTTAAACCCATGAAATTTGATTGAATTGTGGGAATTATAGAAATGATGATGTTAAACCCATGAAATTTGATTGAATTGTGGGAATGATGAAAATGTTGATGTTAAACCCATGAAATTTGATTGAATTGTGGGAATTATAGAAATGATGATGTTAAACCCATGAAATTTGATTGAATTGTGGGAATGATGAAAATGTTGATGTTAAACCCATGAAATTTGATTGAATTGTGGGAATTATAGAAATGATGATGTTAAACCCATGAAATTTGATTGAATTGTGGGAATGATGAAAATGTTGATGTTAAACCCATGAAATTTGATTGAATTGTGGGAATGATGAAAATGATGATGTTAAACCCATGAAATTTGATTGAATTGTGGGAATTATAAAAATGATGATGTTAAACCCATGAAATTTGATTGAATTGTGGGAATGATGAAATGTTGATGTTAAACCCATGAAATTTGATTGAATTGTGGGAATTATAGAAATGATGATGTTAAACCCATGAAATTTGATTGAATTGTGGGAATGATGAAAATGTTGATGTTAAACCCATGAAATTTGATTGAATTGTGGGAATTATAGAAATGATGATGTTAAACCCATGAAATTTGATTGAATTGTGGGAATGATGAAAATGATGATGTTAAACCCATGAAATTTGATTGAATTGTGGGAATGATGAAAATGTTGATGTTAAACCCATGAAATTTGATTGAATTGTGGGAATTATAGAAATGATGATGTTAAACCCATGAAATTTGATTGAATTGTGGGAATGATGAAAATGATGATGTTAAACCCATGAAATTTGATTGAATTGTGGGAATGATGAAAATGATGATGTTAAACCCATGAAATTTGATTGAATTGTGGGAATGATGAAAATGTTGATGTTAAACCCATGAAATTTGATTGAATTGTGGGAATTATAGAAATGATGATGTTAAACCCATGAAATTTGATTGAATTGTGGGAATGATGAAAATGTTGATGTTAAACCCATGAAATTTGATTGAATTGTGGGAATTATAGAAATGATGATGTTAAACCCATGAAATTTGATTGAATTGTGGGAATGATGAAAATGTTGATGTTAAACCCATGAAATTTGATTGAATTGTGGGAATGATGAAAATGTTGATGTTAAACCCATGAAATTTGATTGAATTGTGGGAATTATAGAAATGATGATGTTAAACCCATGAAATTTGATTGAATTGTGGGAATGATGAAAATGATGATGTTAAACCCATGAAATTTGATTGAATTGTGGGAATTATAAAATGATGATGTTAAACCCATGAAATTTGATTGAATTGTGGGAATGATGAAAATGATGATGTTAAACCCATGAAATTTGATTGAATTGTGGGAATGATGAAAATGTTGATGTTAAACCCATGAAATTTGATTGAATTGTGGGAATTATAGAAATGATGATGTTAAACCCATGAAATTTGATTGAATTGTGGGAATGATGAAAATGTTGATGTTAAACCCATGAAATTTGATTGAATTGTGGGAATTATAGAAATGATGATGTTAAACCCATGAAATTTGATTGAATTGTGGGAATGATGAAAATGTTGATGTTAAACCCATGAAATTTGATTGAATTGTGGGAATTATAAAAATGATGATGTTAAACCCATGAAATTTGATTGAATTGTGGGAATGATGAAAATGTTGATGTTAAACCCATGAAATTTGATTGAATTGGGGAATTATAGAAATGATGATGTTAAACCCATGAAATTTGATTGAATTGTGGGAATGATGAAAATGTTGATGTTAAACCCATGAAATTTGATTGAATTGTGGGAATTATAGAAATGATGATGTTAAACCCATGAAATTTGATTGAATTGTGGGAATGATGAAAATGATGATGTTAAACCCATGAAATTTGATTGAATTGTGGGAATGATGAAAATGATGATGTTAAACCCATGAAATTTGATTGAATTGTGGGAATGATGAAAATGTTGATGTTAAACCCATGAAATTTGATTGAATTGTGGGAATTATAGAAATGATGATGTTAAACCCATGAAATTTGATTGAATTGTGGGAATGATGAAAATGTTGATGTTAAACCCATGAAATTTGATTGAATTGTGGGAATGATGAAAATGTTGATGTTAAACCCATGAAATTTGATTGAATTGTGGGAATGATGAAAATGTTGATGTTAAACCCATGAAATTTGATTGAATTGTGGGAATGATGAAAATGTTGATGTTAAACCCATGAAATTTGATTGAATTGTGGGAATTATAGAAATGATGATGTTAAACCCATGAAATTTGATTGAATTGTGGGAATGATAGAAATGATGATGTTAAACCCATGAAATTTGATTGAATTGTGGGAATGATGAAAATGTTGATGTTAAACCCATGAAATTTGATTGAATTGTGGGAATGATGAAAATGTTGATGTTAAACCCATGAAATTTGATTGAATTGTGGGAATTATAGAAATGATGATGTTGAACCCATGAAATTTGATTGAATTGTGGGAATGATGAAAATGATGATGTTAAACCCATGAAATTTGATTGAATTTGGGAATTATAAAAATGATGATGCTAAACCCATGAAATTTGATTGAATTGTGGGAATGATGAAAATGTTGATGTTAAACCCATGAAATTTGATTGAATTGTGGGAATTATAGAAATGATGATGTTAAACCCATGAAATTTGATTGAATTGTGGGAATGATGAAAATGATGATGTTAAACCCATGAAATTTGATTGAATTGTGGGAATGATGAAAATGATGATGTTAAACCCATGAAATTTGATTGAATTGTGGGAATGATGAAAATGTTGATGTTAAACCCATGAAATTTGATTGAATTGTGGGAATTATAGAAATGATGATGTTAAACCCATGAAATTTGATTGAATTGTGGGAATGATGAAAATGTTGATGTTAAACCCATGAAATTTGATTGAATTGTGGGAATTATAGAAATGATGATGTTAAACCCATGAAATTTGATTGAATTGTGGGAATGATGAAAATGTTGATGTTAAACCCATGAAATTTGATTGAATTGTGGGAATGATGAAAATGTTGATGTTAAACCCATGAAATTTGATTGAATTGTGGGAATTATAGAAATGATGATGTTAAACCCATGAAATTTGATTGAATTGTGGGAATGATGAAAATGATGATGTTAAACCCATGAAATTTGATTGAATTGGGAATTATAAAAATGATGATGTTAAACCCATGAAATTTGATTGAATTGTGGGAATGATGAAAATGTTGATGTTAAACCCATGAAATTTGATTGAATTGTGGGAATTATAGAAATGATGATGTTAAACCCATGAAATTTGATTGAATTGTGGGAATGATGAAAATGTTGATGTTAAACCCATGAAATTTGATTGAATTGTGGGAATTATAGAAATGATGATGTTAAACCCATGAAATTTGATTGAATTGTGGGAATGATGAAAATGTTGATGTTAAACCCATGAAATTTGATTGAATTGTGGGAATTATAGAAATGATGATGTTAAACCCATGAAATTTGATTGAATTGTGGGAATGATGAAAATGATGATGTTAAACCCATGAAATTTGATTGAATTGTGGGAATGATGAAAATGTTGATGTTAAACCCATGAAATTTGATTGAATTGTGGGAATTATAGAAATGATGATGTTAAACCCATGAAATTTGATTGAATTGTGGGAATGATGAAAATGTTGATGTTAAACCCATGAAATTTGATTGAATTGTGGGAATTATAGAAATGATGATGTTAAACCCATGAAATTTGATTGAATTGTGGGAATGATGAAAATGTTGATGTTAAACCCATGAAATTTGATTGAATTGTGGGAATTATAGAAATGATGATGTTAAACCCATGAAATTTGATTGAATTGTGGGAATGATGAAAATGTTGATGTTAAACCCATGAAATTTGATTGAATTGTGGGAATTATAGAAATGATGATGTTAAACCCATGAAATTTGATTGAATTGTGGGAATGATGAAAATGATGATGTTAAACCCATGAAATTTGATTGAATTTGGGAATTATAAAATGATGATGTTAAACCCATGAAATTTGATTGAATTGTGGGAATGATGAAAATGTTGATGTTAAACCCATGAAATTTGATTGAATTGGGGAATTATAGAAATGATGATGTTAAACCCATGAAATTTGATTGAATTGTGGGAATGATGAAAATGATGATGTTAAACCCATGAAATTTGATTGAATTGTGGGAATGATGAAAATGATGATGTTAAACCCATGAAATTTGATTGAATTGTGGGAATGATGAAAATGTTGATGTTAAACCCATGAAATTTGATTGAATTGTGGGAATTATAGAAATGATGATGTTAAACCCATGAAATTTGATTGAATTGTGGGAATGATGAAAATGTTGATGTTAAACCCATGAAATTTGATTGAATTGTGGGAATTATAGAAATGATGATGTTAAACCCATGAAATTTGATTGAATTGTGGGAATGATGAAAATGTTGATGTTAAACCCATGAAATTTGATTGAATTGTGGGAATTATAGAAATGATGATGTTAAACCCATGAAATTTGATTGAATTGTGGGAATGATGAAAATGATGATGTTAAACCCATGAAATTTGATTGAATTTGGGAATTATAAAATGATGATGTTAAACCCATGAAATTTGATTGAATTGTGGGAATGATGAAATGTTGATGTTAAACCCATGAAATTTGATTGAATTGTGGGAATTAAGAAATGATGATGTTAAACCCATGAAATTTGATTGAATTGTGGGAATGATGAAAATGATGATGTTAAACCCATGAAATTTGATTGAATTGTGGGAATGATGAAAATGATGATGTTAAACCCATGAAATTTGATTGAATTGTGGGAATGATGGAAATGTTGATGTTAAACCCATGAAATTTGATTGAATTGTGGGAATTATAGAAATGATGATGTTAAACCCATGAAATTTGATTGAATTGTGGGAATGATGAAAATGTTGATGTTAAACCCATGAAATTTGATTGAATTGTGGGAATTATAGAAATGATGATGTTAAACCCATGAAATTTGATTGAATTGTGGGAATGATGAAAATGTTGATGTTAAACCCATGAAATTTGATTGAATTGTGGGAATGATGAAAATGTTGATGTTAAACCCATGAAATTTGATTGAATTGTGGGAATTATAGAAATGATGATGTTAAACCCATGAAATTTGATTGAATTGTGGGAATGATGAAAATGATGATGTTAAACCCATGAAATTTGATTGAATTGTGGGAATTATAAAATGATGATGTTAAACCCATGAAATTTGATTGAATTGTGGGAATGATGAAAATGTTGATGTTAAACCCATGAAATTTGATTGAATTGTGGGAATTATAGAAATGATGATGTTAAACCCATGAAATTTGATTGAATTGTGGGAATGATGAAAATGTTGATGTTAAACCCATGAAATTTGATTGAATTGTGGGAATTATAGAAATGATGATGTTAAACCCATGAAATTTGATTGAATTGTGGGAATGATGAAAATGATGATGTTAAACCCATGAAATTTGATTGAATTTGGGAATTATAAAAATGATGATGTTAAACCCATGAAATTTGATTGAATTGTGGGAATGATGAAAATGTTGATGTTAAACCCATGAAATTTGATTGAATTGTGGGAATTATAGAAATGATGATGTTAAACCCATGAAATTTGATTGAATTGTGGGAATGATGAAAATGATGATGTTAAACCCATGAAATTTGATTGAATTGTGGGAATGATGAAAATGATGATGTTAAACCCATGAAATTTGATTGAATTGTGGGAATGATGAAAATGTTGATGTTAAACCCATGAAATTTGATTGAATTGTGGGAATTATAGAAATGATGATGTTAAACCCATGAAATTTGATTGAATTGTGGGAATGATGAAAATGTTGATGTTAAACCCATGAAATTTGATTGAATTGTGGGAATTATAGAAATGATGATGTTAAACCCATGAAATTTGATTGAATTGTGGGAATGATGAAAATGTTGATGTTAAACCCATGAAATTTGATTGAATTGTGGGAATTATAGAAATGATGATGTTAAACCCATGAAATTTGATTGAATTGTGGGAATGATGAAAATGATGATGTTAAACCCATGAAATTTGATTGAATTGTGGGAATGATGAAAATGATGATGTTAAACCCATGAAATTTGATTGAATTGTGGGAATGATGAAATGTTGATGTTAAACCCATGAAATTTGATTGAATTGTGGGAATTATAGAAATGATGATGTTAAACCCATGAAATTTGATTGAATTGTGGGAATGATGAAAATGTTGATGTTAAACCCATGAAATTTGATTGAATTGTGGGAATTATAGAAATGATGATGTTAAACCCATGAAATTTGATTGAATTGTGGGAATGATGAAAATGTTGATGTTAAACCCATGAAATTTGATTGAATTGTGGGAATGATGAAAATGTTGATGTTAAACCCATGAAATTTGATTGAATTGTGGGAATTATAGAAATGATGATGTTAAACCCATGAAATTTGATTGAATTGTGGGAATGATGAAAATGATGATGTTAAACCCATGAAATTTGATTGAATTGTGGGAATTATAAAAATGATGATGTTAAACCCATGAAATTTGATTGAATTGTGGGAATGATGAAAATGTTGATGTTAAACCCATGAAATTTGATTGAATTGTGGGAATTATAGAAATGATGATGTTAAACCCATGAAATTTGATTGAATTGTGGGAATGATGAAAATGTTGATGTTAAACCCATGAAATTTGATTGAATTGTGGGAATTATAGAAATGATGATGTTAAACCCATGAAATTTGATTGAATTGTGGGAATGATGAAAATGATGATGTTAAACCCATGAAATTTGATTGAATTGTGGGAATTATAAAATGATGATGTTAAACCCATGAAATTTGATTGAATTGTGGGAATGATGAAAATGTTGATGTTAAACCCATGAAATTTGATTGAATTGTGGGAATTATAGAAATGATGATGTTAAACCCATGAAATTTGATTGAATTGTGGGAATGATGAAAATGATGATGTTAAACCCATGAAATTTGATTGAATTGTGGGAATGATGAAAATGATGATGTTAAACCCATGAAATTTGATTGAATTGTGGGAATGATGAAAATGTTGATGTTAAACCCATGAAATTTGATTGAATTGTGGGAATTATAGAAATGATGATGTTAAACCCATGAAATTTGATTGAATTGTGGGAATGATGAAAATGTTGATGTTAAACCCATGAAATTTGATTGAATTGTGGGAATTATAGAAATGATGATGTTAAACCCATGAAATTTGATTGAATTGTGGGAATGATGAAAATGTTGATGTTAAACCCATGAAATTTGATTGAATTGTGGGAATTATAGAAATGATGATGTTAAACCCATGAAATTTGATTGAATTGTGGGAATGATGAAAATGATGATGTTAAACCCATGAAATTTGATTGAATTGTGGGAATGATGAAAATGATGATGTTAAACCCATGAAATTTGATTGAATTGTGGGAATGATGAAATGTTGATGTTAAACCCATGAAATTTGATTGAATTGTGGGAATTATAGAAATGATGATGTTAAACCCATGAAATTTGATTGAATTGTGGGAATGATGAAAATGTTGATGTTAAACCCATGAAATTTGATTGAATTGTGGGAATTATAGAAATGATGATGTTAAACCCATGAAATTTGATTGAATTGTGGGAATGATGAAAATGTTGATGTTAAACCCATGAAATTTGATTGAATTGTGGGAATGATGAAAATGTTGATGTTAAACCCATGAAATTTGATTGAATTGTGGGAATTATAGAAATGATGATGTTAAACCCATGAAATTTGATTGAATTGTGGGAATGATGAAAATGATGATGTTAAACCCATGAAATTTGATTGAATTGTGGGAATTATAAAAATGATGATGTTAAACCCATGAAATTTGATTGAAATGTGGGAATGATGAAAATGATGATGTTAAACCCATGAAATTTGATTGAATTGTGGGAATTATAGAAATGATGATGTTAAACCCATGAAATTTGATTGAATTGTGGGAATGATGAAAATGTTGATGTTAAACCCATGAAATTTGATTGAATTGTGGGAATTATAGAAATGATGATGTTAAACCCATGAAATTTGATTGAATTGTGGGAATGATGAAAATGATGATGTTAAACCCATGAAATTTGATTGAATTTGGGAATTATAAAAATGATGATGCTAAACGCATGAAATTTGATTGAATTGTGGGAATGATGAAAATGTTGATGTTAAACCCATGAAATTTGATTGAATTGTGGGAATTATAGAAATGATGATGTTAAACCCATGAAATTTGATTGAATTGTGGGAATGATGAAAATGATGATGTTAAACCCATGAAATTTGATTGAATTGTGGGAATGATGAAAATGATGATGTTAAACCCATGAAATTTGATTGAATTGTGGGAATGATGGAAATGTTGATGTTAAACCCATGAAATTTGATTGAATTGTGGGAATTATAGAAATGATGATGTTAAACCCATGAAATTTGATTGAATTGTGGGAATGATGAAAATGTTGATGTTAAACCCATGAAATTTGATTGAATTGTGGGAATTATAGAAATGATGATGTTAAACCCATGAAATTTGATTGAATTGTGGGAATGATGAAAATGTTGATGTTAAACCCATGAAATTTGATTGAATTGTGGGAATTATAGAAATGATGATGTTAAACCCATGAAATTTGATTGAATTGTGGGAATGATGAAAATGATGATGTTAAACCCATGAAATTTGATTGAATTGTGGGAATGATGAAAATGATGATGTTAAACCCATGAAATTTGATTGAATTGTGGGAATGATGAAAATGTTGATGTTAAACCCATGAAATTTGATTGAATTGTGGGAATTATAGAAATGATGATGTTAAACCCATGAAATTTGATTGAATTGTGGGAATGATGAAAATGTTGATGTTAAACCCATGAAATTTGATTGAATTGTGGGAATTATAGAAATGATGATGTTAAACCCATGAAATTTGATTGAATTGTGGGAATGATGAAAATGTTGATGTTAAACCCATGAAATTTGATTGAATTGTGGGAATGATGAAAATGTTGATGTTAAACCCATGAAATTTGATTGAATTGTGGGAATTATAGAAATGATGATGTTAAACCCATGAAATTTGATTGAATTGTGGGAATGATGAAAATGATGATGTTAAACCCATGAAATTTGATTGAATTGTGGGAATTATAAAAATGATGATGTTAAACCCATGAAATTTGATTGAATTGTGGGAATGATGAAAATGTTGATGTTAAACCCATGAAATTTGATTGAATTGTGGGAATTATAGAAATGATGATGTTAAACCCATGAAATTTGATTGAATTGTGGGAATGATGAAAATGTTGATGTTAAACCCATGAAATTTGATTGAATTGTGGGAATTATAGAAATGATGATGTTAAACCCATGAAATTTGATTGAATTGTGGGAATGATGAAAATGTTGATGTTAAACCCATGAAATTTGATTGAATTGTGGGAATTATAGAAATGATGATGTTAAACCCATGAAATTTGATTGAATTGTGGGAATGATGAAAATGATGATGTTAAACCCATGAAATTTGATTGAATTGTGGGAATGATGAAAATGTTGATGTTAAACCCATGAAATTTGATTGAATTGTGGGAATTATAAAATGATGATGTTAAACCCATGAAATTTGATTGAATTGTGGGAATGATGAAAATGTTGATGTTAAACCCATGAAATTTGATTGAATTGTGGGAATTATAGAAATGATGATGTTAAACCCATGAAATTTGATTGAATTGTGGGAATGATGAAAATGTTGATGTTAAACCCATGAAATTTGATTGAATTGTGGGAATTATAGAAATGATGATGTTAAACCCATGAAATTTGATTGAATTGTGGGAATGATGAAAATGTTGATGTTAAACCCATGAAATTTGATTGAATTGTGGGAATTATAGAAATGATGATGTTAAACCCATGAAATTTGATTGAATTGTGGGAATGATGAAAATGTTGATGTTAAACCCATGAAATTTGATTGAATTGGGGAATTATAAAAATGATGATGTTAAACCCATGAAATTTGATTGAATTGTGGGAATGATGAAAATGTTGATGTTAAACCCATGAAATTTGATTGAATTGTGGGAATATAGAAATGATGATGTTAAACCCATGAAATTTGATTGAATTGTGGGAATGATGAAAATGATGATGTTAAACCCATGAAATTTGATTGAATTGTGGGAATGATGAAAATGATGATGTTAAACCCATGAAATTTGATTGAATTGTGGGAATGATGAAAATGTTGATGTTAAACCCATGAAATTTGATTGAATTGTGGGAATTATAGAAATGATGATGTTAAACCCATGAAATTTGATTGAATTGTGGGAATGATGAAAATGATGATGTTAAACCCATGAAATTTGATTGAATTGTGGGAATTATAAAAATGATGATGTTAAACCCATGAAATTTGATTGAATTGTGGGAATGATGAAAATGTTGATGTTAAACCCATGAAATTTGATTGAATTGTGGGAATTATAGAAATGATGATGTTAAACCCATGAAATTTGATTGAATTGTGGGAATGATGAAAATGTTGATGTTAAACCCATGAAATTTGATTGAATTGTGGGAATTATAGAAATGATGATGTTAAACCCATGAAATTTGATTGAATTGTGGGAATGATGAAAATGTTGATGTTAAACCCATGAAATTTGATTGAATTGTGGGAATTATAGAAATGATGATGTTAAACCCATGAAATTTGATTGAATTGTGGGAATGATGAAAATGATGATGTTAAACCCATGAAATTTGATTGAATTGTGGGAATGATGAAAATGTTGATGTTAAACCCATGAAATTTGATTGAATTGTGGGAATTATAGAAATGATGATGTTAAACCCATGAAATTTGATTGAATTGTGGGAATGATGAAAATGTTGATGTTAAACCCATGAAATTTGATTGAATTGTGGGAATTATAGAAATGATGATGTTAAACCCATGAAATTTGATTGAATTGTGGGAATGATGAAAATGTTGATGTTAAACCCATGAAATTTGATTGAATTGTGGGAATTATAGAAATGATGATGTTAAACCCATGAAATTTGATTGAATTGTGGGAATGATGAAAATGTTGATGTTAAACCCATGAAATTTGATTGAATTGTGGGAATTATAGAAATGATGATGTTAAACCCATGAAATTTGATTGAATTGTGGGAATGATGAAAATGATGATGTTAAACCCATGAAATTTGATTGAATTGTGGGAATGATGAAAATGATGATGTTAAACCCATGAAATTTGATTGAATTGTGGGAATGATGAAAATGTTGATGTTAAACCCATGAAATTTGATTGAATTGTGGGAATTATAGAAATGATGATGTTAAACCCATGAAATTTGATTGAATTGTGGGAATGATGAAAATGTTGATGTTAAACCCATGAAATTTGATTGAATTGTGGGAATTATAGAAATGATGATGTTAAACCCATGAAATTTGATTGAATTGTGGGAATGATGAAAATGTTGATGTTAAACCCATGAAATTTGATTGAATTGTGGGAATGATGAAAATGTTGATGTTAAACCCATGAAATTTGATTGAATTGTGGGAATTATAGAAATGATGATGTTAAACCCATGAAATTTGATTGAATTGTGGGAATGATGAAAATGATGATGTTAAACCCATGAAATTTGATTGAATTGTGGGAATGATGAAAATGATGATGTTAAACCCATGAAATTTGATTGAATTGTGGGAATGATGAAAATGATGATGTTAAACCCATGAAATTTGATTGAATTGTGGGAATGATGAAAATGTTGATGTTAAACCCATGAAATTTGATTGAATTGTGGGAATTATAGAAATGATGATGTTAAACCCATGAAATTTGATTGAATTGTGGGAATGATGAAAATGTTGATGTTAAACCCATGAAATTTGATTGAATTGTGGGAATTATAGAAATGATGATGTTAAACCCATGAAATTTGATTGAATTGTGGGAATGATGAAAATGATGATGTTAAACCCATGAAATTTGATTGAATTGTGGGAATTATAAAAATGATGATGTTAAACCCATGAAATTTGATTGAATTGTGGGAATGATGAAAATGATGATGTTAAACCCATGAAATTTGATTGAATTGTGGGAATGATGAAAATGATGATGTTAAACCCATGAAATTTGATTGAATTGTGGGAATGATGAAAATGTTGATGTTAAACCCATGAAATTTGATTGAATTGTGGGAATTATAGAAATGATGATGTTAAACCCATGAAATTTGATTGAATTGTGGGAATGATGAAAATGTTGATGTTAAACCCATGAAATTTGATTGAATTGTGGGAATTATAGAAATGATGATGTTAAACCCATGAAATTTGATTGAATTGTGGGAATGATGAAAATGTTGATGTTAAACCCATGAAATTTGATTGAATTGTGGGAATATAGAAATGATGATGTTAAACCCATGAAATTTGATTGAATTGTGGGAATGATGAAAATGTTGATGTTAAACCCATGAAATTTGATTGAATTGTGGGAATTATAGAAATGATGATGTTAAACCCATGAAATTTGATTGAATTGTGGGAATGATGAAAATGTTGATGTTAAACCCATGAAATTTGATTGAATTGTGGGAATTATAGAAATGATGATGTTAAACCCATGAAATTTGATTGAATTGTGGGAATGATGAAAATGTTGATGTTAAACCCATGAAATTTGATTGAATTGTGGGAATTATAGAAATGATGATGTTAAACCCATGAAATTTGATTGAATTGTGGGAATGATGAAAATGTTGATGTTAAACCCATGAAATTTGATTGAATTGTGGGAATTATAGAAATGATGATGTTAAACCCATGAAATTTGATTGAATTGTGGGAATGATGAAAATGATGATGTTAAACCCATGAAATTTGATTGAATTGTGGGAATGATGAAAATGATGATGTTAAACCCATGAAATTTGATTGAATTGTGGGAATGATGAAAATGTTGATGTTAAACCCATGAAATTTGATTGAATTGTGGGAATTATAGAAATGATGATGTTAAACCCATGAAATTTGATTGAATTGTGGGAATGATGAAAATGATGATGTTAAACCCATGAAATTTGATTGAATTTGGGAATTATAAAAATGATGATGTTAAACCCATGAAATTTGATTGAATTGTGGGAATGATGAAAATGTTGATGTTAAACCCATGAAATTTGATTGAATTGTGGGAATTATAGAAATGATGATGTTAAACCCATGAAATTTGATTGAATTGTGGGAATGATGAAAATGTTGATGTTAAACCCATGAAATTTGATTGAATTGTGGGAATTATAGAAATGATGATGTTAAACCCATGAAATTTGATTGAATTGTGGGAATGATGAAAATGTTGATGTTAAACCCATGAAATTTGATTGAATTGTGGGAATTATAGAAATGATGATGTTAAACCCATGAAATTTGATTGAATTGTGGGAATGATGAAAATGATGATGTTAAACCCATGAAATTTGATTGAATTGTGGGAATGATGAAAATGTTGATGTTAAACCCATGAAATTTGATTGAATTGTGGGAATTATAGAAATGATGATGTTAAACCCATGAAATTTGATTGAATTGTGGGAATGATGAAAATGTTGATGTTAAACCCATGAAATTTGATTGAATTGTGGGAATTATAGAAATGATGATGTTAAACCCATGAAATTTGATTGAATTGTGGGAATGATGAAAATGTTGATGTTAAACCCATGAAATTTGATTGAATTGTGGGAATTATAGAAATGATGATGTTAAACCCATGAAATTTGATTGAATTGTGGGAATGATGAAAATGTTGATGTTAAACCCATGAAATTTGATTGAATTGTGGGAATTATAGAAATGATGATGTTAAACCCATGAAATTTGATTGAATTGTGGGAATGATGAAAATGATGATGTTAAACCCATGAAATTTGATTGAATTGTGGGAATGATGAAATGATGATGTTAAACCCATGAAATTTGATTGAATTGTGGGAATGATGAAAATGTTGATGTTAAACCCATGAAATTTGATTGAATTGTGGGAATTATAGAAATGATGATGTTAAACCCATGAAATTTGATTGAATTGTGGGAATGATGAAAATGTTGATGTTAAACCCATGAAATTTGATTGAATTGTGGGAATTATAGAAATGATGATGTTAAACCCATGAAATTTGATTGAATTGTGGGAATGATGAAAATGTTGATGTTAAACCCATGAAATTTGATTGAATTGTGGGAATGATGAAAATGTTGATGTTAAACCCATGAAATTTGATTGAATTGTGGGAATTATAGAAATGATGATGTTAAACCCATGAAATTTGATTGAATTGTGGGAATGATGAAAATGATGATGTTAAACCCATGAAATTTGATTGAATTGTGGGAATGATGAAAATGATGATGTTAAACCCATGAAATTTGATTGAATTGTGGGAATGATGAAAATGATGATGTTAAACCCATGAAATTTGATTGAATTGTGGGAATGATGAAAATGTTGATGTTAAACCCATGAAATTTGATTGAATTGTGGGAATTATAGAAATGATGATGTTAAACCCATGAAATTTGATTGAATTGTGGGAATGATGAAAATGTTGATGTTAAACCCATGAAATTTGATTGAATTGTGGGAATTATAGAAATGATGATGTTAAACCCATGAAATTTGATTGAATTGTGGGAATGATGAAAATGATGATGTTAAACCCATGAAATTTGATTGAATTGTGGGAATTATAAAAATGATGATGTTAAACCCATGAAATTTGATTGAATTGTGGGAATGATGAAAATGATGATGTTAAACCCATGAAATTTGATTGAATTGGTGGAATTATAGAATTGATGATGTTAAAATTTTTTTTTTTGAATGTGGGAATGATGAAAATGATGATGTTAAACCCATGAAATTTGATTGAATTGTGGGAATGATGAAATGTTGATGTTAAACCCATGAAATTTGATTGAATTGTGGGAATTATAGAAATGATGATGTTAAACCCATGAAATTTGATTGAATTGTGGGAATGATGAAAATGTTGATGTTAAACCCATGAAATTTGATTGAATTGTGGGAATTATAGAAATGATGATGTTAAACCCATGAAATTTGATTGAATTGTGGGAATGATGAAAATGTTGATGTTAAACCCATGAAATTTGATTGAATTGTGGGAATGATGAAAATGTTGATGTTAAACCCATGAAATTTGATTGAATTGTGGGAATTATAGAAATGATGATGTTAAACCCATGAAATTTGATTGAATTGTGGGAATGATGAAAATGATGATGTTAAACCCATGAAATTTGATTGAATTGTGGGAATTATAAAATGATGATGTTAAACCCATGAAATTTGATTGAATTGTGGGAATGATGAAAATGTTGATGTTAAACCCATGAAATTTGATTGAATTGTGGGAATTATAGAAATGATGATGTTAAACCCATGAAATTTGATTGAATTGTGGGAATGATGAAAATGTTGATGTTAAACCCATGAAATTTGATTGAATTGTGGGAATTATAGAAATGATGATGTTAAACCCATGAAATTTGATTGAATTGTGGGAATGATGAAAATGATGATGTTAAACCCATGAAATTTGATTGAATTGGGAATTATAAAAATGATGATGTTAAACCCATGAAATTTGATTGAATTGTGGGAATGATGAAAATGTTGATGTTAAACCCATGAAATTTGATTGAATTGTGGGAATTATAGAAATGATGATGTTAAACCCATGAAATTTGATTGAATTGTGGGAATGATGAAAATGATGATGTTAAACCCATGAAATTTGATTGAATTGTGGGAATGATGAAAATGATGATGTTAAACCCATGAAATTTGATTGAATTGTGGGAATGATGAAAATGTTGATGTTAAACCCATGAAATTTGATTGAATTGTGGGAATTATAGAAATGATGATGTTAAACCCATGAAATTTGATTGAATTGTGGGAATGATGAAAATGTTGATGTTAAACCCATGAAATTTGATTGAATTGTGGGAATTATAGAAATGATGATGTTAAACCCATGAAATTTGATTGAATTGTGGGAATGATAGAAATGATGATGTTAAACCCATGAAATTTGATTGAATTGTGGGAATGATGAAAATGTTGATGTTAAACCCATGAAATTTGATTGAATTGTGGGAATGATGAAAATGTTGATGTTAAACCCATGAAATTTGATTGAATTGTGGGAATTATAGAAATGATGATGTTAAACCCATGAAATTTGATTGAATTGTGGGAATGATGAAAATGATGATGTTAAACCCATGAAATTTGATTGAATTGTGGGAATTATAAAAATGATGATGTTAAACCCATGAAATTTGATTGAATTGTGGGAATGATGAAAATGTTGATGTTAAACCCATGAAATTTGATTGAATTGTGGGAATTATAGAAATGATGATGTTAAACCCATGAAATTTGATTGAATTGTGGGAATGATGAAAATGTTGATGTTAAACCCATGAAATTTGATTGAATTGTGGGAATTATAGAAATGATGATGTTAAACCCATGAAATTTGATTGAATTGTGGGAATGATGAAAATGATGATGTTAAACCCATGAAATTTGATTGAATTGTGGGAATTATAAAATGATGATGTTAAACCCATGAAATTTGATTGAATTGTGGGAATGATGAAAATGTTGATGTTAAACCCATGAAATTTGATTGAATTGTGGGAATTATGAAATGATGATGTTAAACCCATGAAATTTGATTGAATTGTGGGAATGATGAAAATGATGATGTTAAACCCATGAAATTTGATTGAATTGTGGGAATGATGAAAATGATGATGTTAAACCCATGAAATTTGATTGAATTGTGGGAATGATGAAATGTTGATGTTAAACCCATGAAATTTGATTGAATTGTGGGAATTATAGAAATGATGATGTTAAACCCATGAAATTTGATTGAATTGTGGGAATGATGAAAATGTTGATGTTAAACCCATGAAATTTGATTGAATTGTGGGAATTATAGAAATGATGATGTTAAACCCATGAAATTTGATTGAATTGTGGGAATGATGAAAATGTTGATGTTAAACCCATGAAATTTGATTGAATTGTGGGAATTATAGAAATGATGATGTTAAACCCATGAAATTTGATTGAATTGTGGGAATGATGAAATGATGATGTTAAACCCATGAAATTTGATTGAATTTGGGAATTATAAAATGATGATGTTAAACCCATGAAATTTGATTGAATTGTGGGAATGATGAAAATGTTGATGTTAAACCCATGAAATTTGATTGAATTGTGGGAATTATAGAAATGATGATGTTAAACCCATGAAATTTGATTGAATTGTGGGAATGATGAAAATGTTGATGTTAAACCCATGAAATTTGATTGAATTGTGGGAATTATAGAAATGATGATGTTAAACCCATGAAATTTGATTGAATTGTGGGAATGATGAAAATGTTGATGTTAAACCCATGAAATTTGATTGAATTGTGGGAATTATAGAAATGATGATGTTAAACCCATGAAATTTGATTGAATTGTGGGAATGATGAAAATGATGATGTTAAACCCATGAAATTTGATTGAATTGTGGGAATGATGAAAATGTTGATGTTAAACCCATGAAATTTGATTGAATTGTGGGAATTATAGAAATGATGATGTTAAACCCATGAAATTTGATTGAATTGTGGGAATGATGAAAATGTTGATGTTAAACCCATGAAATTTGATTGAATTGTGGGAATTATAGAAATGATGATGTTAAACCCATGAAATTTGATTGAATTGTGGGAATGATGAAAATGTTGATGTTAAACCCATGAAATTTGATTGAATTGTGGGAATTATAGAAATGATGATGTTAAACCCATGAAATTTGATTGAATTGTGGGAATGATGAAAATGTTGATGTTAAACCCATGAAATTTGATTGAATTGTGGGAATTATAGAAATGATGATGTTAAACCCATGAAATTTGATTGAATTGTGGGAATGATGAAAATGTTGATGTTAAACCCATGAAATTTGATTGAATTGTGGGAATTATAGAAATGATGATGTTAAACCCATGAAATTTGATTGAATTGTGGGAATGATGAAAATGATGATGTTAAACCCATGAAATTTGATTGAATTGTGGGAATTATAAAAATGATGATGTTAAACCCATGAAATTTGATTGAATTGTGGGAATGATGAAAATGTTGATGTTAAACCCATGAAATTTGATTGAATTGTGGGAATTATAGAAATGATGATGTTAAACCCATGAAATTTGATTGAATTGTGGGAATGATGAAAATGTTGATGTTAAACCCATGAAATTTGATTGAATTGTGGGAATTATAGAAATGATGATGTTAAACCCATGAAATTTGATTGAATTGTGGGAATGATGAAAATGATGATGTTAAACCCATGAAATTTGATTGAATTGTGGGAATGATGAAAATGATGATGTTAAACCCATGAAATTTGATTGAATTGTGGGAATGATGAAAATGTTGATGTTAAACCCATGAAATTTGATTGAATTGTGGGAATATAGAAATGATGATGTTAAACCCATGAAATTTGATTGAATTGTGGGAATGATAGAAATGATGATGTTAAACCCATGAAATTTGATTGAATTGTGGGAATGATGAAAATGTTGATGTTAAACCCATGAAATTTGATTGAATTGTGGGAATTATAGAAATGATGATGTTAAACCCATGAAATTTGATTGAATTGTGGGAATGATGAAAATGATGATGTTAAACCCATGAAATTTGATTGAATTGTGGGAATGATGAAAATGATGATGTTAAACCCATGAAATTTGATTGAATTGTGGGAATGATGAAAATGTTGATGTTAAACCCATGAAATTTGATTGAATTGTGGGAATTATAGAAATGATGATGTTAAACCCATGAAATTTGATTGAATTGTGGGAATGATGAAAATGTTGATGTTAAACCCATGAAATTTGATTGAATTGTGGGAATTATAGAAATGATGATGTTAAACCCATGAAATTTGATTGAATTGTGGGAATGATGAAAATGTTGATGTTAAACCCATGAAATTTGATTGAATTGTGGGAATGATGAAAATGTTGATGTTAAACCCATGAAATTTGATTGAATTGTGGGAATTATAGAAATGATGATGTTAAACCCATGAAATTTGATTGAATTGTGGGAATGATGAAAATGTTGATGTTAAACCCATGAAATTTGATTGAATTGTGGGAATGATGAAAATGTTGATGTTAAACCCATGAAATTTGATTGAATTGTGGGAATGATGAAAATGTTGATGTTAAACCCATGAAATTTGATTGAATTGTGGGAATTATAGAAATGATGATGTTAAACCATGAAATTTGATTGAATTGTGGGAATGATGAAAATGTTGATGTTAAACCCATGAAATTTGATTGAATTGTGGGAATTATAGAAATGATGATGTTAAACCCATGAAATTTGATTGAATTGTGGGAATGATGAAAATGATGATGTTAAACCCATGAAATTTGATTGAATTGGGAATTATAGAAATGATGATGTTAAACCCATGAAATTTGATTGAATTGTGGGAATGATGAAAATGATGATGTTAAACCCATGAAATTTGATTGAATTGTGGGAATTATAAAATGATGATGTTAAACCCATGAAATTTGATTGAATTGTGGGAATGATGAAAATGTTGATGTTAAACCCATGAAATTTGATTGAATTGTGGGAATTATAGAAATGATGATGTTAAACCCATGAAATTTGATTGAATTGTGGGAATGATGAAAATGATGATGTTAAACCCATGAAATTTGATTGAATTGTGGGAATGATGAAAATGATGATGTTAAACCCATGAAATTTGATTGAATTGTGGGAATGATGAAAATGTTGATGTTAAACCCATGAAATTTGATTGAATTGTGGGAATTATAGAAATGATGATGTTAAACCCATGAAATTTGATTGAATTGTGGGAATGATGAAAATGTTGATGTTAAACCCATGAAATTTGATTGAATTGTGGGAATTATAGAAATGATGATGTTAAACCCATGAAATTTGATTGAATTGTGGGAATGATGAAAATGTTGATGTTAAACCCATGAAATTTGATTGAATTGTGGGAATGATGAAAATGTTGATGTTAAACCCATGAAATTTGATTGAATTGTGGGAATGATAGAAATGATGATGTTAAACCCATGAAATTTGATTGAATTGTGGGAATTATAGAAATGATGATGTTAAACCCATGAAATTTGATTGAATTGTGGGAATGATGAAAATGTTGATGTTAAACCCATGAAATTTGATTGAATTGTGGGAATTATAGAAATGATGATGTTAAACCCATGAAATTTGATTGAATTGTGGGAATGATGAAAATGTTGATGTTAAACCCATGAAATTTGATTGAATTGTGGGAATGATGAAAATGTTGATGTTAAACCCATGAAATTTGATTGAATTGTGGGAATTATAGAAATGATGATGTTAAACCCATGAAATTTGATTGAATTGTGGGAATGATGAAAATGATGATGTTAAACCCATGAAATTTGATTGAATTGTGGGAATTATAAAATGATGATGTTAAACCCATGAAATTTGATTGAATTGTGGGAATGATGAAAATGTTGATGTTAAACCCATGAAATTTGATTGAATTGTGGGAATTATAGAAATGATGATGTTAAACCCATGAAATTTGATTGAATTGTGGGAATGATGAAAATGTTGATGTTAAACCCATGAAATTTGATTGAATTGTGGGAATTATAGAAATGATGATGTTAAACCCATGAAATTTGATTGAATTGTGGGAATGATGAAAATGTTGATGTTAAACCCATGAAATTTGATTGAATTGTGGGAATTATGAAATGATGATGTTAAACCCATGAAATTTGATTGAATTGTGGGAATGATGAAATGATGATGTTAAACCCATGAAATTTGATTGAATTGTGGGAATGATGAAAATGATGATGTTAACCCATGAAATTTGATTGAATTGTGGGAATGATGAAAATGTTGATGTTAAACCCATGAAATTTGATTGAATTGTGGGAATTATAGAAATGATGATGTTAAACCCATGAAATTTGATTGAATTGTGGAATGAGAAATGTTGATGTTAAACCCATGAAATTTGATTGAATTGTGGGAATTATAGAAATGATGATGTTAAACCCATGAAATTTGATTGAATTGTGGGAATGATGAAAATGTTGATGTTAAACCCATGAAATTTGATTGAATTGTGGGAATTATAGAAATGATGATGTTAAACCCATGAAATTTGATTGAATTGTGGGAATGATGAAATGATGATGTTAAACCCATGAAATTTGATTGAATTGGGAATTATAAAATGATGATGTTAAACCCATGAAATTTGATTGAATTGTGGGAATGATGAAAATGTTGATGTTAAACCCATGAAATTTGATTGAATTGTGGGAATTATAGAAATGATGATGTTAAACCCATGAAATTTGATTGAATTGTGGGAATGATGAAAATGTTGATGTTAAACCCATGAAATTTGATTGAATTGTGGGAATTATAGAAATGATGATGTTAAACCCATGAAATTTGATTGAATTGTGGAATGATGAAAATGTTGATGTTAAACCCATGAAATTTGATTGAATTGTGGGAATGATAGAAATGATGATGTTAAACCCATGAAATTTGATTGAATTGTGGGAATGATGAAAATGATGATGTTAAACCCATGAAATTTGATTGAATTGTGGGAATGATGAAAATGTTGATGTTAAACCCATGAAATTTGATTGAATTGTGGGAATTATAGAAATGATGATGTTAAACCCATGAAATTTGATTGAATTGTGGGAATGATGAAAATGTGATGTTAAACCCATGAAATTTGATTGAATTGTGGAATTATAGAAATGATGATGTTAAACCCATGAAATTTGATTGAATTGTGGGAATGATGAAAATGTTGATGTTAAACCCATGAAATTTGATTGAATTGTGGGAATTATAGAAATGATGATGTTAAACCCATGAAATTTGATTGAATTGTGGGAATGATGAAAATGTTGATGTTAAACCCATGAAATTTGATTGAATTGTGGGAATTATAGAATGTTGATGTTAAACCCATGAAATTTGATTGAATTGTGGGAATGATGAAAATGTTGATGTTAAACCCATGAAATTTGATTGAATTGTGGGAATATAGAAATGATGATGTTAAACCCATGAAATTTGATTGAATTGTGGGAATGATGAAAATGATGATGTTAAACCCATGAAATTTGATTGAATTTGGGAATTATAAAATGATGATGTTAAACCATGAAATTTGATTGAATTGTGGGAATGATGAAAATGTTGATGTTAAACCCATGAAATTTGATTGAATTGTGGGAATTATATAAATGATGATGTTAAACCCATGAAATTTGATTGAATTGTAGGAATGATGAAAATGTTGATGTTAAACCCATGAAATTTGATTGAATTGTGGGAATTATAGAAATGATGATGTTAAACCCATGAAATTTGATTGAATTGTGGGAATGATGAAAATGATGATGTTAAACCCATGAAATTTGATTGAATTTGGAATTATAAAAATGATGATGCTAAACCCATGAAATTTGATTGAATTGTGGGAATGATGAAAATGTTGATGTTAAACCCATGAAATTTGATTGAATTGTGGGAATGATAGAAATGATGATGTTAAACCCATGAAATTTGATTGAATTGTGGGATTATAGAAATGATGATGTTAAACCCATGAAATTTGATTGAATTGTGGGAATGATGAAATGTTGATGTTAAACCCATGAAATTTGATTGAATTGTGGGAATTATGAAATAATGATGTTAAACCCATGAAATTTGATTGAATTGTGGGAATGATGAAAATGATGATGTTAAACCCATGAAATTTGATTGAATTGTGGGAATGATGAAAATGATGATGTTAAACCATGAAATTTGATTGAATTGTGGGAATGATGAAAATGTTGATGTTAAACCCATGAAATTTGATTGAATTGTGGGATTATAGAATGATGATGTTAAACCCATGAAATTTGATTGAATTGTGGGAATGATGAAATGTTGATGTTAAACCCATGAAATTTGATTGAATTGGGGAATTATAGAAATGATGATGTTAAACCCATGAAATTTGATTGAATTGTGGGAATGATGAAAATGTTGATGTTAAACCCATGAAATTTGATTGAATTGGGAATGATGAAATGTTGATGTTAAACCCATGAAATTTGATTGAATTGTGGGAATTATAGAAATGATGATGTTAAACCCATGAATTTTGATTGAATTGTGGAATGATGAAAATGTTGATGTTAAACCCATGAATTTGATTGAATTGTGGGAATGATGAAAATGTTGATGTTAAACCCATGAAATTTGATTGAATTGTGGGAATGAGAAATGTTGATGTTAAACCCATGAAATTTGATTGAATTGTGGGAATTATAGAAATGATGATGTTAAACCCATGAAATTTGATTGAATTGTGGGATGATGAAAATGTTGATGTTAAACCCATGAAATTTGATTGAATTGTGGGAATTAAGAAAATGATGTTACACCCATGAAATTTGATGAATTGTGGGAATGATGAAAATGTTGATGTTAAACCCATGAATTTTGATTGAATTGTGGGAATTATAGAAATGATGATGTAAACCCATGAAATTTGATTGAATTGTGGGAATGATGAAATGATGATGTTAAACCCATGAAATTTGATTGAATTTGGGATTATAAAATGATGATGTTAAACCCATGAAATTTGATTGAATTGTGGGAATGATGAAAATGTTGATGTTAAACCCATGAATTTGATTGAATTTGGGAATTATAGAAATGATGATGTTAAACCCCATGAAATTTGATTGAATTGTGGGAATGATGAAAATGTTGATGTTAAACCCATGAAATTTGATTGAATTGTGGGAATTATAAAATGATGATGTTAAACCCATGAAATTTGATTGAATTGTGGGAATGATGGAAATGTTGATGTTAAACCCATGAAATTTGATTGAATTGTGGGAATTATAGAAATGATGATGTTAAACCCATGAAATTTGATTGAATTTTGGGAATGATGAAAATGTTGATGTTAAACCCATGAAATTTGATTGAATTGTGGGAATTATAGAAATGATGATGTTAAACCCATGAAATTTGATTGAATTGTGGGAATGATGAAAATGTTGATGTTAAACCCATGAAATTTGATTGAATTGTGGAAATGATGAAATGTTGATGTTAAACCCATGAAATTTGATTGAATTGTGGAATGATAGAAATGATGATGTTAAACCCATGAAATTTGATTGAATTGTGGGAATGATGAAAATGTTGATGTTAAACCCATGAATTTGATTGAATTGTGGGAATGATAAAATGATGATGTTAAACCCATGAAATTTGATTGAATTGTGGGAATGATGAAAATGTTGATGTTAAACCATGAAATTTGATTGAATTGTGGGAATGATGAAAATGTTGATGTTAAACCCATGAAATTTTATTGAATTGTGGGAATTATAGAAATGATGATGTTAACCCATGAAATTTGATTGAATTGTGGGAATGATGAAAATGTTGATGTTAAACCCATGAAATTTGATTGAATTGGGAATTATAAAATGATGATGTTAAACCCATAAATTTGATTGAATTGTGGGAATGATGAAAATGTTGATGTTAAACCCATGAAATTTGATTGAATTGTGGGAATTATAGAAATGATGATGTTAAACCCATGAAATTTGATTGAATTGTGGGAATGATGAAAATGTTGATGTTAAACCCATGAAATTTGATTGGATTGTGGGAATTATAGAAATGATGATGTTAAACCCATGAAATTTGATTGAATTGTGGGAATGATGAAAATGTTGATGTTAAACCCATGAAATTTGATTGAATTGTGGGAATTATAGAAATGATGATATTAAACCCTGAAGTTTGATTGAATTGTGGGATGATGAAATAATAATGATGTTAAACCCATGAAATTTGATTGAATTGTCGGAATGAGAAATGTGATGTTCACCCATGAAATTTGATTGAATTGTGGGAATTATTAAAGATGATGTTAAACCCATGAAATTTATTGAATTGTGGGAATGATGAAAATGTTGATGTTAAACCCATGAAATTTGATTGAATTGTGGGAATTATAGAAATGATGATGTTACA